>NC_036849.1:21060572-21066920 GCF_002910315.2 Salvelinus sp. IW2-2015
ATTCTGCTACCATAAGCCGCATTTGTCATTTTATATAATTTGGCAGTATGTCCAGCTGGCTCTTAACTGCAGAGCTCGTGTAACCAAGCCAGCCCAGGACCTACACATCCGGCTTCTTCACCTGCGGGATCGCCTGAAACCAGCCACCTGGACAGCTGATGAAACTGAGGACTATTTATGTCTGTAATAAACCCTCTTTGTGGGGAAAAACTAATTCTCATTGGCTGGGCCTGGCTCCCCAGTGGATGGGCTCATGTCCTCCCAGGCCCACCCATGGCTGCGCCCCTGCACAGTCATGTGAAATCCATAGATTTGGGCCTAATTTATTATTATTTAATTGACTGATTTCATTATAGGAACTGTAGCTCTGTAAAACCATTGAAATTGTTGCATGTTGCACTTATTTTTGTTCAGTATATAATAAAAACTCTATTTACATGTTGCTTATGAGTGTATTTCACACTACTTTTGGATTAATTGGATTTTAAGGCTAGTTTGAATGTCCTGCTTCATTTAATGTTTGTGTCATCATCGCAATCAACTGCAGTATACTAAAACACTTCAACTTCAACCAGTAAAATTGCTATTTGGCTATCTTTTGCAGTGGTGGAAAAAGTACCCAATTGTCAAACTTGAGTAAAAGTAAAGATACCTTAATAGAAAATGACTCAAGTAAAAGTGAAAGTCATCAAGTGAAATACAACTTCAGTAAAAGTCTAAAGTATTTGGTTTTAAATATACTTAAGTATCAAAAGTACAAGTATTACTCATTTCAAATTCCTGATATTAAGCAAACCAGACGGTACAATTTTCAGACATAATTTACAAACAATGCATTTGTGTTCAGTGAGTCCCCTGGATAAGAGGCAATAGAGATGACTAGGGATGTTCTCTTGATAAGTGTGTGAAATGGACCATTTTCCTGTCCTGCTAAGCATTCAAAATGTAACGAGTACTTGGATGTCAGGGACAATGTATGGCGTAAAAAGTACATTTTTTCTTTAGGAATGTAGTTAAGTAAAAGTAGTCAAAAATATAAATAGTAAAGTAAGATACCCCAAAAAACGACTCTAGTACTTCAAGTATTTTTTCTTAAGTACTTTACACCACTGAGCTTCTGCTACAGCCTATATCAATGAGCGTTAGCATACTAGCTAACATGCTGCATACAAAATAGTTATTTTGCAAAGATCACAGCCAAATATAATCTTAGCGACTGTTCAGCAATAATCAAAACATAATTGCAAGCGTATGAGAACCTAAAAAAATTGTTTTGTTTGGAAGTAACAATTGTAATAATGTTGAATGTGTGCAGATGGTGATGGCTTTCTTACTGCGAGAGTCGCGTCATCTGTGCATGACGTTTGTGTCGTGTACTGGAAAGCGGTCTATACTTTTAGATTTGTGGGGAGTGTAAACAAGTGCACACTTTAGGATAAAGTTTATATTATTCAGACTCAACCACTCACACTGGAGCAATTTGACAACCTGGGCACAGGTTTTCAAAACATTTAATCCAGATCAAAATTATTGTTGTGTTAATATCTGAGTCAAAGGCCAATACACATGCTATGGGTGCTAAATATGTTGCCTATGTTGAGTATCTAGCTCCTTATTTAGGACAAAAGCCACATTACATAGGGTTTATATATGAAACGTTTGGATAAATGTAGGCTACAGTAGGTTCCTGCAGACGATTTTCTACTGGGATTATGCCTACTAGCATATTTTTTCACTTACAAATGCGTTTAAAGTAAACTGTTATTTATCTAAATGAAAAAACACAATATGTAACGTCATCTACTTACATGCAACTGTACAAAATAGGGATTGCCCAACACCTGGCAGCAGCGCCGGGATATTTTGATTGTAAACATAAACAGAATAAAACAGAGGGTACAAAAAGTAGTGCTCTTCTTGCCCCAATGGGACATTCCAGTTTCACGTAGAAAGGGGTTGCAGCGCAGACAATTTGTTTTGGAACCATTTGGGTATTTTTGGGTTAGAAAGCGCCGAATGGCTCCCCAATATGCACAGAGTCTGCACGCTTTCGTCTGCTGGCTCTTTGCTCTTTTTTTCTCTGCAGACGGGGATTCATCGTAGTATTTTCGTTATGTTGAAATTGACAAAAGTGTACAAACTAACAACATGCATTCACCAATATTACGCAGTGAGTTAAAAGGAAAAATTGTAATGTGCTTTTTGGAGAAGGTGGTGTACAGAGGTATACTTTATTCAAGATAATTATTAATATTGTTTTAGGAGACAAAATTTCTTAATTAAGCCATGCTCGGGAATAATATTAGTTAAATGTAATCAGGCTTTCAGAACACAAAGCATCTCTCACTACAGCTGGAGTGATAGGCTGGAGGATGGGACTGGAAGAATATACCACTCAAATTTAATAGACAAACAGATGGGTACAAGGACTGCTCATCATGAGATCAAAATGATAGTTTTCACTTGTTTTGAGGCTATAGCCTACAGTGGTTTGTTTACAGACAGACAGTCGAGAGAGAGAAACCAAAAAATGAAGTAGGGAGCTAGCCAGACACTGGTTATGAGTGAATAAGTGGCTTAATCTGGTGGGGCAGCAAGAGTTGCAGCTCGACTTGTTGGGTGGATATGGCTCCCAAAGCCTTCCCACATAACAGCTAGCTGCATCGTGCAACAAGTTTCAGTGATAACACAATATTTGGGTGTGGGGCAACAAAAAATATCAACTCTATCTGCTTACCAGGCTTAAGACTGTGATACAATCTTTTCCCAGCTTGTGAACATATTAGGTTTGGGGGTCCCCCCCCTCCTTTTTTTCTCACAAGAATTGTCAAGAGATGTTCATAGTGATGGTGATCTCCTGGGTAATTTGGCTTTACTGGCCACATTCCTGGTGCGGTACAGCTTCAAGTGGAACGCGGATTTACCCTCCTAGTGGCAGCCATAGGCTGTTCCAGTGGGCAGTTTATCCTGAACGGTGTTGCGTCTATGTTCAAACATAGGAAGATCGGATAAATAGAGAAGGTATAGAGAAAGTTATGATTGAAGGTGTATTGGATAGGCATTTTCTTCTTTATTATAGCTATATCTATATTTAGTTTATCTGTTGGAAGCATATATCATAAATATTGAACCTTTTCCTGTGTTTGGACCAGCTTGTTGTTGCAGAGATGTGGCACAGCTTCCTCCTCATTGCATAGGTGCTGTCCTTGGGAAGACCAAACCCTGTCACTCCTTCTTATTGCTGTTGGAGATATCTGGATTTGTGCTTTGAAAATGGCTGGCCTACTCCAGACATTCCCTAAAGGTAAGCCGATAAAGTGATGAATCTGATGTCGATGTGTTTTTAGACTGTATACTGATGATGGGTGGTCTGTTTACACACGAAGGTGCATTTTCTGAATACCCTCATGCTGTCCACATCTTTGGGGCCTTCTTGGACTGATTGTTTATCATTGGGGTCTGGTACAGACAGGGATCCGAGCAACAGCATGAGAAAGGAGAAAATTGACCGCAAGACCGGTCTGTTCTCTGTAATGGGTACATGGAAATGCTAGTGCTTCCACTAATAATGTGTTTGTTTGTTCGCTATGCTGTTTGCAATAATACAAGTGTTAACTTACTGGTTGGTACGTGGCAATCTTTGCTCTCCAGGACTCTGTTCTGTGGATTGTTCTGGGCCAGTTTTTAACTCTGTTGCTGGTAGAGGTTTGATCATCTTGACAGGGGAGGAACTGAGAGCTGTCTACAGCACTACCTGGCCCTGGCAGTCAGTGCGTCACAGCTGCTGGTTTTCTCTGTCTCACTAGTCCCAAGGAAACTCAACCTGGTATGGACTGAAAACATGTTTGAAAATGGCAGGGCCACCCATAGGTGGGAAATGAAGCAGCGTTACCCATGCAGAGCAAGGGGAACAACTACTCCAAGTCTCAGAGCGAGTGACGTTTGAAACGCTATTAGCGCGCAGCCCGCTAACTAGCTAGCCATTTCACATCGGTTACACCAGCCTAATCTCGGGAGTTGATAGGCTTGAATTCATAAACAGCAGAGCTTCTGGCAAAACGCAGGAAAGTGCTGTTTGAATGAATGCTTATGAGCCTGCTGCTGCCTACCATCGCTCAGTCAGACTGCTCTATCAAATCATAGACTTAATTATAACATAATAACACACAGAAATACGAGCCTTAGGTCATTAATATGGTCGAATCCGGAAACCATCATCTCGAAAACAAAAAATGTATTCTGTCAGTGAAATACGGAACCGTTCCGTATTTTATCTAATGGGTGGCATCCATCAGTCTAAATATTCCTGTTACATTGCACAACCTTCAATGTTATGTCATAATGAGCCAGGCGCCCCAAACTGCATATACCCTGACTCTGCGTGCAATGAACGCAAGAGAAGTGACACAGTTTCACCTGGTTAATATTGACTGCTAACCTGGATTTCTTTTAGCTAAATATGCAGGTTTAAAAATATATACTTCTGTGTATTGATTTTAAGAAAGGCATTGATGTTTATGGTTAGGTACACCTTGGAGCAACGACAGTCCTTTTTCGCGAATGCGCACTGCATCGTTTATATGCAATGCAGGACACGCTAGATAAACTAGTAATATCATCAACCATGTGTAGTTATAACTAGTGATAATGATTGATTGATTGTTTTTTATAAGATAAGTTTAATGCTAGCTAGCAACTTACCTTGGCTTCTTACTGCATTCGCGTAACAGGCGGGCTCCTCGTGCGGCAGGTGGTTAGAGCATTGGACTAGTTTAACCGTAAGGTTGCAAGATTGAATCCCTGAGCTGACAAGGTAAAAATCTGTCGTTCTGCCCCTGAACAAGGCAGTTAACCCATCGTTCCTAGGCCGTCAATGAAAATAAGAATGTGTTCTTAACTGACTTGCCTAGTCAAATAAAGGTATAAAAAAAWATATATATAAATAAAATAAATAAATAATAAATAGGCGTCCAAAATTACCGTTTTCCGATGGTTATGAAAACTTGAAATCGGCCCTAATTAATCGTCCATTCCGATTAATCGGTCGACCTCTAATGCATATATGATAAACAGAGCGTAGCAGCAGTGTACAAAGAGGGGTTGGGGGTGGGGCACACAACGCAAATATTCCGGGTAGCCATTTGATTACCTGTTCAGGAGTCTTATGGCTTGGGGGTGTAAAAACTGTTGAGAAGCCTTTTCGTCCTACACTTGGCACTCCGGTACCACTTGCCATGCGGTAGTAGAGAGAACAGTCTATGACTGGGGTGGCTGGGGTCTTTAACAATTTTTAGGGCCTTCCTGACACCGCCTGGTGTAGAGGTCCTGGATGGCAGCATAGCCCCAGTGATGTACTGGGCCGTACGCACTACCCTCTGTAGTGTCTTGCGGTCAGAGGCCGAGCAGATGCCGTACCAGGCAGTGATGCAATCAGTCAGGATGCTCTCGATGTGGCAGCTGTAGAACCTTTTGAGAATCTCAGGACCCATGCCAAATCTTTTTAGTTTCCTGAGGGGGAATAGGCTTTGTCGTGCCCTCTTCACGACTGTCTTGGTGTGTTTGGACCATTCTAGTTTGTTGTTGATGTGGACACCAAGGAACTTGAAGCTCTCAACCTGCTCCACTACAGCCCCGTCGATGAGAATGGGGCGTGCTCGGTCCTCCTTTTCCTGTAGTCCACAATAATCTCCTTAGTCTTGGTGACATTGAGGGATAGGTTGTTATTCTGGCACCACCCGGCCAGGTCTCTGACTTCCTCCCTATAGGCTGTCTCGTCGTTGATCAGGCCTACTACTGTTGTGTCGTCTGCAAACTTAACGATGGTGTTGGAGTCGTGCCTGGCCATGCAGTTGTGGGTGAACAGGGAGTACAGGAGAGGACTGAGCACGCACCCCTGCGGGGCTCCAGTGTTGAGGACCAGCGTGTGTTGCTACCTACCCTCACCTGGGGGCAGCCCGTCAGGAAGTCCAGGATCCAGTTGCAGATGGAGGTGTTTAGTCTCAGGATCCTTAACTTAGTGATGAGCTTTMAGGGTACTATGGTGTTGAACGCTGAACTGTAGTCAATGAATAGCATTCTCACGTAAGTGTTCCTTTTGTCCAGGTGGGAAAGGGCAGTGTGGAGTGCAATAGAGATTGCATCATCTGTGGATCTGTTTGGGCGGTATGCAAATTGGAGTGGGTCTAGGGTTTCTGGGATAATGGTGTTGATGTGAGCCATGACCAGCCTTTCAAAGCATTTCATGGCTACAGAGGTGAGTGCTACAGGTCTGTAGTCATTTAGGCCGGTTGCCTTTGCATTCTTGGGCACAGGGACTATGGTGGTCTGCTTGAAACATGTTGGTATTAC
>NC_036849.1:21072570-21137168 GCF_002910315.2 Salvelinus sp. IW2-2015
GACTCAATCGGGACATGTTGAAAATGTCAGTATTCTCTCTCAGTTGGTCAGCAAATGCCCGGAGCACACGTCCTGGTAATCTGTCTGGCCCCGCAGCCTTGTGCATGTTGACCTGTTTAAAGGTCTTACTCACGTGAGTGCTACAGAGCGTGATCACAGTCGCCTGGAACAGCTGATGCTCTCATGCATGCCTCAGTGTTGCTTGCCTCAAAGCGAGCATAGAAGTGATTTAGCTCGTCTGGTACGCTCGTGTCACTGGGCAGCTCGCGGCTGTGCTTCCCTTTGTAGTCTGTAATAGTTTGCAAGCCCTGCCACATCTGACGAGCGTCAGAGCCGGTGTAGTATGATTCAATCTTAGCCCTGTATTGACGCTTTGCCTGTTTGATGGTTCGTCGCAGGGCATAGCAGGATTTCTTGTCAGCTTCTGGGTTAGAGTCCTGCACCTTGAAAGCGGCAGCTCTACCCATTAGCTCAGTGCGAATATTGCCTGTAATCCATGGCTTCTGGTTGGGGTATGTATGTACAGTCACTGTGGGGACGARGTCCTCGATGCACTTATTGATAAAGCCAGTGACTGATGTAAGTCGCTCTGGATAAGAGCGTCTGCTAAATGACTTAAATGTAAATGTACTCCTCAATGTCATCGGAAGAATCCAGGAACATGTTCCAGTCTGTGATAGCAAAACAGTCCTGTAGTTTAGCATCTGCTTCATCTGACCACTTTTTTATAGACTGAGTCACTGGTGCTTCCTGCTTTAATATTTGCTTGTAAGCAGGAATCAGGAGGATAGAGTTGTGGTCGGATTTACCAAATGGAGGACGAGGGAGAACGTTGTACGTGTCTCCGTGTGTGGAGTACAGGTGATCTAGAAATGTTTTCCCTCTGGTTGCACATTTAACATGTTGATGGAAATTTGGTAGAACTGATTTTCCCTGCATTAAAGTCTCCGGCCACTAGGAGCGCCGCCTCTGGGTGAGTGGTTTCCTGTTTGCTTATTTCCTTATACAGCTGACTGAGTGTGGTCTTAGTGCCAGCATCTGTCTGTGGTCGTAAATAAACAGCCACGAAAAGTATAGCTGAAAACTCTCTAGGCAAGTAGTGTGGCCTGCAATTTATCACAATATACTCTACTTCAGGCGAGCAAAATCTAGAGACTTCCTTAGATTTCGTGCACCAGCTGTTGTTTACAAATATGCACAGAACACCCCCCCCCTCGTCTTACCGGAGTGTGCGGTTCTATCTTGCCGGTGCAGCGTGTATCCCGCTAGCTGAATATCCACGTCGTCATTCAGCCACGATTCCGTGAAACATGGGATATTCCAGTTTTTGATGTCCCGTTGGTTGGATATTCGTGATCGTACCTCGTCTAGTTTATTGTCCAATGATTGCACGTTGGCGAGTAGTATTGACGGTAAAGGCAGCTTTCCCACTCGCCTTTTTCGGGTACCGACCAGGCATCCGGCTCTTTGCGTCGCTTCCTCTTGCAAATAACGGGGATGTCGGCCCTGTAGGGTGTTTGGAGAATGTCTTGTGTGTCTTGTTTGTTGAAGAAAAAAAATATTTGTCTAATCCGAGGTGAGTGATCGCTGTCCTAATATACAGAAACTCTTTTTTTGCAGTAAGATACAGTTGCAGAAACATTATGTACAAAATAAGTTACAAATAACGCAAAAAAACAAACACATAATAGCACAATTGGTTGGGCGCCCGTAAAACTGCTGCCATTTCAACTGTATGTGGGTGTGTGTATATATATTTTTTAATTTTACCTTTATTTAACTAGGCAAGTCAGATTAGAACAAATTCTTATTTTCAATGACGGCCTAGAAACAGTGGGTTAACTGCCTTGTTCAGCGGCAGAACGACAGATTTTTACCTTGTCTGCTCAGGGATTCGATTTTGCAACCTTTCGGTTACTAGTACAACGCTCTAACCACTAGGCTACCTGCCACCCCAATCTCTCTCTGTGTGTGTGCGTATTGTAAGAGCAAAAAATCACAGCTTCTGGGCCCCCAAAATCCAAATTAAAGGAGATGTTTACCCAAAATCCAGAAACTCCCAAGTGATTCCATACATTTAAACTAGTTCAGTTCCATACATTTAAACTAGTTCCCCATAGTGCTGTAATGAAAAAMCTGCAAAAATGGGCATGTGACTCGTGACGTTGCTGGATGCAGACCTCGCTCTGCTCCGTTGCCAGTGAATTCATGATTCAGAAATCCGCGAAGTGTGGACAAATTATAGAGCACATAAGCACAGTGTAGAGCACATGAGCCTACACTACATGACCAAAAGTATGTGGACGCCAGCTCGTCAAACATCTCATTCCAAAATCATGGGCATTAATATGGAGTTGGTCCCCCTTTGCTGCTATAACAGCCTCCACTCTTCTGGGAAAGCTTTCCACTAGATGTTGGAACATTGCTGCGGGGACTTGCTTCCAATTCAGGCACAAGAGCATTAGTGCGGTCGGGCACTGATGTTGGGGGATTAGGTCGGGCTAGCAGTCGCCGTTCCAATTCATCCCAAAGGTGTTCGATTGGGTTGAGGTCAGGGCTCTGTGCAGACCAATCAAGTTCTTCCACACCGATCTCGACAAACCATTTCTGTATGGACCTTGCTTTGTGCACGGGGGTATTGTCATGCTGAAACTGTTGCCACAAAGTTGGAAGCACAGAATCGTCTCCAATGCCATTGTATGCTGTAGCATTAAGATTTCCCTTCACTGGAATTAAGGGGCCTAGCCCGAATCATGAAAAACAGCCCCAGACCATTATTCCTCCTCCACCAAACTTTACAGTTGGCACTATGGTTTGGGGCAGGTAGCGTTCTCCTGGCATCCGCCAAAACCAGATTCATCCGTCGGACTTCCAGATGGTGAAGCGTGATTCATCACTCCAGAGAACGCGTTTCCACAGCTCCAGAGTCCAATGGCATTGCTTATGGTGATCTCAGGCTTGTGTGCGGCTACTCGGTCATGGAAACCTATTTTGTGAAGCTCCTGACAAACAGTTGAAGTTGCTTCTAGAGGCAGTTTGGAACTACGTAGTGAGTGTTGCAACGGAGGAAAGACAATTTTTACACGCTACGCAGCCCCCGTTCTGTGAGCTTGTGTGGCCTACCACTTTGCGGCTGAGCCGTTGTTGCTGCTAGACATTTCCACTTCACAATAACTGTACTTAAAGTTGACCAGGCAGCTCTAGTAGGGCAGAAATTTGAAGAACTGACTTGTTGGAAAGGTGGCATCCTATGACGGTGCCACATTGAAAGTCACTGAGCTCTTCAGTAAGGCCATTCTACTGCCAATGTTTCCTATGGAGATTGAATGGCTGGGTGTCCGCATACACTATATATACAAAAGTATGCCTACATGATGATACAATGGTAATAACACAATAAGAACCCCTCGAACGTCAAATCAGGCTAGGCTACATAATTCTGCACGCTTGCTTTGCCGCTTTCTCTTCTCAAACATGCCTTTGTATTTTGCCACTGCACCAGATCCAGCCCATGGAAATACAGCCACAGCTGTATCTTTCAGTGTCCTTCAGTTTATTGTCCCCATCATTTCAGATTGCATATCCCGTTCATATGCATCGTCGCTGAAGTGCTTGCTACACACGCAGCGGTGCAATGTGGGCTGCAGGAGTATTTACATAGTATTTACTATTTAAAATTGCTGCTAACCATCCTCTGCATCTCTCTGTATCTTTTATCAGAAAACAGTGACATTTGGTACCTTCTTCTCAGCTCCTTCTCACTCCCCAAAATGTTTTATCCGTGACATCAAGCTCCATATAAGGGCATATCTTGAAGCTTCTACGCAGCAGGGTCTAACCCCATAGGGTGCTCATAGGCAGTTGTTACCCATCTCCACTGCTGTGGCAGTCGGCTACATACAAGGATCGCTAATATTTTAGGTGGAAAAGTACACATTTCCTGACAAAACTGATGCTATTTTTGTCAAAAATAGCTCATCCGGCCGTACTCTTTCAATAAAACAAAGAATTGTCCACAGAGTGAGGCCAGCATTCAGCAACATCAGCAACCGAACACATAGGTTCAGCTCTGAGCTGCTCGATTTATCTACATCATTCTGCATTTAGGACTGAATCTTAAATTCAAGGAATGGAATGCAGTTAGGAAAAGGAATGGAGTTAGAATGGAATAATCCTGTCATACACATACCTGTCTGTCCAATGCAACCTTCACTGTAGCTGTCCCCTCTCACTTGGCCATTCGAGACAGCATTGATCCTAGAGAAATACCAAAGACAAAAGTTGAAAGAGCTCAATTTATTTTCAAGGAGAATTTCAACAGACTGAATTCCTGAATTAAAATGAGACTGACCACAACTCCATTGGACACATTCACAATACAGCATGACTTACATGAGAAAGGCCACAGTAGCGATGACACCACAGGCGTGATAGGCGTGATGGAAAGTCACCTCATCTGGATAGTTCACAGCTGCATCAATGATTATCCACCAACCAGTGAAAAACTGCAGGAATATGGATTAGGATTTAGGAATAGGCCTTCTTTCTCACTTCACAGTGATGTACAGTTGTCAAATGTGATAGTAAAGTAAAACATACCAGGACTCCAGCAGCTATAGATGCCATGGTGTTTCGCCTCTCTCCCCAGTCCACATTGCACTCGCATTCTCCGCACTGGATGCTGTCCAAAAACCCTGACATGGTTCTGAGCTGTGAAGGGAAAAGGAGCTGGGTTAGTGTAAGAGACCCAGGCAGGGATGGAGTTAACTATGACAGCTAGGTAGCTAATTACAGTTCATGTATAATACCTGCCCAATGAATACATTTACTTATCAAACCCACTACTGGTAAAATGTTGCCCAGATACTAGTTCATGAGATGGCATAAGTGCCAGGTACCTACTCCATGCATACGGAATAGTATACCGCATAGCTTCATGACACATGTGGTGTATCAACACGTAAAATGGACGAGGTAGCTATTTAGCTATATTTATAACAAGAATCCAACAATTCAGCACTGTGAAACGAATGTTTAGTTGGCAAGCATCTGCTATTTGCTATGCCGACTCAGTTTACCTGAGCTTTCAGTACTAAGGATTAACCTATTTAGTGCCCCATAAATGCTTTTTACACCTATCCATATTGTGTAAAATTAGGTCAAGCTGCGTAAACACAAAGCTGTTACGATGCTCTAAAGCGCATAAGATTTCAAACACAAATAATCTAATCAACAACCACCAGAACAAACGTAGTTTTCTTGAATCAAATGAATTATGATAATATACACGTGTATCAATTGATAGCTAAATATTGTTTCAAATAAATCGATACTGCGCCATCTCCATGTGTGAGTTTGATCGCAGTCTATTGTTCAAAGCATTGGGTGCACCAGCACTTCCTTCCTGGATCCTTTGTGTTGTTCGCAACGCAAGACCCAATATCCCAAAATACAACAATATCTTAACAGCAATAACAAACAAACATTAGAAATTAAACTGTCACCTAATATTCATAGGTAATAAATTACCTTATTTTTTTTTTTATGTTCGTTATGGACCCACCCAGACGCCGTTTATTACTTTGCTTCCGAGTGAGCTCAATCATACGCCTGCTCAGTTCACTTTCCACGCCTCTTTGATGTTAGAGGTGCCAATGTCAGCGTCAGTTGCGCATTTTTGTCGATCTGCTCTGCACTGTACCGCAGTGTACTGTACTCACCGGTAGGGTATCTCGATCCGTTGAAATACTATAATACGAGCGCTTACTTCAAAAAGCGCACGCCCCAGTGGGCAGAGCAATTATGTTGCACTGGGACACGTTTTAATATGATAAAAAGCCTCTCATTTTACTATGTGTCCGGCGTCGTTCTGTGTAGTATTGCACTTAATTTCCTCTTTGACTTTCTTATTTTTTATTTCACCTTTATTTAACCAGGTAGGCTAGTTGAGAACAACTTCTCATTTGCAACTGCGACCTGGCCAAGATAAAGCATAGCAATTCGACACATACAACAACACAGAGTTACACATGGAATAAACAAAACATACAGTCAATAATACAGTAGAAAAATAAGTATATATACAATGTGAGCAAATGAGGTGAGATAAGGGAGGTAAAGGCAAAAAAAGGCCATGGTGGCGAGGTAAATACAATATAGCAAGTAAACACTGGAATGGTAGATTTGCAGTGGAAGAATGTGCAAAGTAGAAATAGAAATAATGGGGTGCAAAGGAGCAAAATAAATAAATAAATAAATACTGTAGGGGAAGGGGTAGTTGTTTGGGCTAAACTATAGATATGTAATTAGGCTATGTACAGGTGCAGTAATCTGTGAGCTGCTTTGACAGCTGGTGCTTCAAGCTAGTGAGGGAGATAAGTGTTTCCAGCTTCAGAGATTTTTGCAGTTCGTTCCAGTCATTGGCAGCAGAAAACTGGAAGGAAAGACGACCAAAGGAGGAATTGGCTTTGGGGGTGATCAGTGAGATATACAGTGGGGAGAATAAGTATTTGATACACTGCCYATTTTGCAGGTTTTCCTACTTACAAAGCATGTAGAGGTCTGTAATTTTTATCATAGGTACACTTTAACTGTGAAAGACGAGAGACAAAAATCCAGAAAATCACATTGTATGATTTTTAAGTAATCAATTTGCATTTTATTGCATGACATAAGTATTCAGGAAGTCCAGGACCCGGTTGCACAGGGAGGGGTTCAGACCCAGGGCCCCCGAGCTTAATGATGAGCTTGGAGGGTACTATGGTGTGGAATGCTAAGCTACAGTTGAAGTCAGAAGTTTACATACACCTTAGCCAAATACATTTAAACTCAGTTTTTCACAATTCCTGACATTTAATCATAGTAAAAATCCCCTTTCTTAGGTCAGTTAGGATCACCACTTTATTTTAAGAATGTGAAATGTCAGGATAATAGTAGAGAGAATGATTTATTTCAGCTTTTATTTCTTTCATCACATTCCCAGTGGGACAGAAGTTGACATACACTCAATTAGTATTTAGTTGCATTGCTTTTAAATTGTTTAACCTGGGTCAAACGTTTCGAGTAGCCTTCCACAAGCTTTCCACAATAAGTTGGGTGAATTTTGGCCCATTCCTCCTGACAGAGCTGGTGTAACTGAGTCAGGTTTGTAGGCCTCCTTGCTCGCACGCGCTTTTTCAGTTCTACCCACAAATTTTCTATAGGATTGAGGTCAGGGCTTTGTGATGGCCACTCCAATACCTTGACTTTGTTGTCCTTAAGACATTTTGCCAGAACTTTGGAAGTATGCTTGTGGTCATTGTCCATTTGGAAGACCCATTTGCGACCAAGCTTTAACTTCCTGACTGATGTCTTGAGATGTTGATTCAATATATCCACATAATTTTCCTCCCTCATGATGCCATCTATTTTGTGAAGTGCACCAGTCCCTCCTGCAGCAAAGCACCCCCATGCTGCCACCCCCGTGTTTCACGGTTGGGATGGTGTTCTTCGGCTTGCAAGCATCCCCCTTTTTCCTCCAAACATAACGATGGTCATTATGGTACATTATCGTTCATCTCTAGGAGACAAAACGCATCTCCTTCCTGAGCGGTATGATGGCTGTGTGGTCCCATGGTGTTTATACTTGCGTACTATTGTTTATACAGATGAACATGGTACCTTCAGGCGTTTGGAAATTGCTCCCAACGATGAACCAGACTTGTGGAGGTCTATAATGTTTCTTCTGAGGTTTTGGCTGATTTCTTTTGATTTCCCCATGATGTCAAGCAAAGAGGCACTGAGTTTGAAGGTAGGCCTTGAAATATATCCATAGGTACCGCTCCAATTGACTCAAATTATGTCAATTAGCCTATCAGAAGCTTCTAAAGCCATGACATCATTTTCTGGAATTTTCCAAGCTGTTTAAAGGCACAGTCAACTTCATGTATGTTAACTTCTGACCTTCTGGAATTGTGATACAGTGAATTATAAGTGAAATAATCTGTCTGTAAACAATTGTTGGAAATATTGTGTCATGCAAAAAGTAGATGTCCTAACCGACTTGCCAAAACTATAGTTTGTTAACAAGAAATTTGTGGAGTGGTTGAAAAACTAGATTTAATGACTCCAACCTAAGTGTATGTAAACTTCCGACTTCAACTGTTTAGTCAATAAACAGCATTCTTACATAGGTATTCCTCTTGTTCAGATGGGATAGGGCAGTTTGCAGTTCGATGGATCTAGTGGGGCGGTAAGCAAATTGATGTAGGTCTAGGGTGTCAGGTAAGGTAGAGGTGATATCATCCTGATATTAGATGATTCTGATGACAGAAGTGAGTGCTACGGGGCAAAAGTCATTTAGTTCAGTTACCTTTGTTTTCTTGGGAACAGGAACAATGGTGGACATCTTAAAGCAAGTGGGGACAACAGATTGGGATAGGGAGAGATTGAATATGTCCGTAAACACTCCAGGCACCTGGTCTGTGCATGCTCTGAGGACACGGCTAGGGATGCTGTCTAGGCTGGCAGCCTTGCAAGGGTTAACACGCTTAAATGTCTTACTCACGTCAGCCACGGAGAAGGAGAGCCCACAGTCCTTGGTAGCGGGCCGCGTCGGTGGCACTGTGTTATCCTCAAAGTGGGCGAAGAAGGTGTTTAGCTTGTCCGGAAGCAAGACGTCGGTGTCCGTGACGTGGCTGATTTTCCCTTTGTAGTCCGTGATTGTCTGTAGACCCTGCCACATTGCGAGCTGTCTGGGACTCGTGGTTTGCCTGTTTACTACTCAAAATTATTTTACTTATTAAGTCAAAGACAAAATTAACTGCAATACACWAGTCTCAAAACATTAGCATAACAAGGCTACACAGAACAACGGCGGACAGTGGTGTAAAGTACTTAAGTAAAATTACTTTAAAGTACTACTTAAGTTGTTTTTTGGGTATCTGTACTTTACTTTACTATTTATATTTTTTATAACTTTTACTTCACTACATTCCTAAAGGYAAAAAAAGTACTTTTTACTTTTAATTTTCCCTGACACCCAAAGTACTTGTTACATTTTGAATCCTTAGCAGTACAGGAAAATGGTCTTACCCACTTATCAAGAGAATATCCCTGCTCATCCCTACTGCCTCTGATTTTGCAGACTCAATAAACACAAATGCTTCATTTGTAAATTATGTCAGCGTTGGAGTGTGCCCCTGACTATCCGTAAATAAATAAATAAAATAATAATTGTGCCATCTGGTTTGCCTAATATAAAGAATTTGAAATTATGTATAGTTTAAATTTTGATGCTTAAATTAATGTTTGAATTTACATTTACTTTTGATACTTATAAGTATATTTAAAATCAAATACTTTCAGATTTTTACTCAAGTAGTATTTTACTGGATGACTTTCACTTCAGTCATTTTCTGTTAAGGTATCTTTCCTTTTACTCAAGTATGACCTTTGGCTACTTTTCCCACCACTGACATGCCTATATATGACCACTGGGGAGTGGTTTATGGAGCGCTCTTTGAAATAAGCGCTCGTGTTGTCATATACCAACGGATCAAGTAATCTCGCCACACCAGCCCGCCAGTTAGGCAGGAAAAGCCAATTTAAAGCCAATGTATGCTTGATCCAAAAATGTGGTTAGAGGCTTCATATGGACTGTGTGATGCACATGCGGAGCCACCGGAGGCATGCAGAGGCCAAATCAAGCCGTATCGCCATGCGCCTATCAAATTGTGTATCATTGCAGAGCTCTGTATTGCTCCGCATTGACATGATCGGTTCACTGTAGGTGGGGGAGYGAGGTCCTTTATAATCACAAATTGACTTCCTTGACAACTTCCTTCACAACCGCTCTGCTCCATGAAGCCAAAAAGTATGGTTGCTCTGACTTCTGCGGAGGCCGCATCATAGTAATGCTGTAATGCCACTGCAGACATTGGATTGACCATGCAGCGCCTTTCATGCTAATTTATATCCACTAGCTAGCTACTACTAGTAGAGGGACTAATTTAATGACACTGCATGGTCAATCTGACATCTGCATTGGCCGTGGAGCATTTAGGGTGATACGGCCTCTGCAGTCAGGTCATTCATACTTTTTGCGCTTCGCTGAGTTAGTTCTATTWGCACGCTAACTTCATGATAAGTTAAGCATTTTAGCTAACATTACTATTTTTATCTTCCGGTCACACAAATGTCTACTCCTTTCTCTGTGCTGCTGACAGTACTGCAGTTCAACCGGCTATGTGCTGTGAATATTATATTTGAGGGCGTGTACTTTCAGGTATGAACAAAAGGCAAACATTTCAATAAAAAATGTGATACATTGTTATTTGTTTTCTGTTACTATATCCAATTTGGAAACCATAAACAAGAAAATTAGTTGAGATCTAATTTTCAGCTAGAAAAATTATAAAATGATTAATTTCCTCATTTGACCTTGCCGAGATGAAAGGAAATAGAAGTTATCCATAAGCACAGGGACTCACATGGATGGGCATTCATAAAATTCCATTGCAGACAGACACTGTAGGCTACAACCAGGACTGGGCCTGCTAACTGACATATACTGTTCAATATCAATTCAGTTGACCTTACTTAAATAAGTGTTTCAATTGCACTATTTTATAAAAACATTTTGAAAAGAGTATTCATAGAGCGGTGTGAAGTCAAGGATCACAGAGAATCACTATGGGCCAGTGGGCCACAACAGTTTAAGCTACTGTCTGCATCTCACTGGCATATTAAGGGGCGTGGGGGACCATTGGTTGGTAGATTGTTTCATGACCTAGTTTGATGTGCAATTCCACCAATTTACATGAAACAGTCACGAGAGACCACAAGTGTCATATTACTTGCCTTCTATATTTCTCTACCCTTTGGAAAATTATATATATCAAGTCTAGCACATAGGAATTTATAACATGGTTGAATATGAGATAAATAACTTCTGACAATGTTTACATTAATCTTTATTAACATAGCGTTGTCAGTAGATGGGCATGAAAGGTTACAAATGCCTGATAATCATATAAAAAAAACATCACAATAAATGGTCCTCACAGTATCAACTAACTATAGGCCTATAATTGTTTACACACTGGTAAGACGACAGCAATTAAAATACCATCATAATTGAAAATATATTTTTCAGCTACATATCATAGTGGCTGTTTGAATAAAAAGGCACAAGCAATTGCAAGAGATATATTTCTTTAGTAAAAAGTGCAAATAGGGGACAGAACCAGCTGGCTCACAAGACTCCAAGCAACTGCAAAGCCACTGCGATGGAAAGAATGATGACTCCAAAATAACCAATGTACCCATAGGCACCCTTCATCCTCTTGGCTGGATCTGGGGGGGAAATATAATTATTATAGTTTACAGCCATTTATAAAATGCTAAATAAGAGTGTGATTCTTCCTATCATTACCTGCTACCATTTTGCAGAATGTGGGGATATTTCAGCACGTTTCACATTACATTTTCATAAAATACAGCTCTAGTACTAATTTTCATAATGGTATACAATAATGATAAAATGCAGTTATGGTTGAAATACTAAATAGTTGCTAAAAGCATACCTAATCTACAAGGAGTGTATTGGGAGTTTAACCTTTTTCACTCATGCCCTGTGACCCTGTTTGTGAACTATTGAATGGAAACTGGCTCAAAAGTAATAAACAAAGATAAGAGGTGTTCATGTCATGATGTGGAATGTCATTACAACAGATGGTCTTACCTCCGGTGTAGTAACCCCAGGCATAGGAGAACCTGCTGGTGACCCAGATGGCTCCCAGCACAGCTGCAGAAGTCTTATAAGTGGAGGGATGAGTGATTGGGTAACAGGAAAAAGGGTAAAACACAGAGTGAGGAAGTAGGACAGTGTAATAGCCAGTGAACTGTCAAACAGAGAAGACGCTGAATCATTGTCACAACACCAGTGAGGTGTGGTCTATACTAGTATGTGCTGTCGTTGGTTGTGTAAAGAGGACAGATAAATGCAGCAAATGCTGTCAATGATCATCCAGAGAACATGGTATGCCACTCCCACTTGGTTTACTTATTATCAGAAAATTACACTGGTGATAAACCTTTCTTTAGAAGCATTTATCTATCAGTATTTACACAGGGATAAGGCCAATAGTGCACTGTGTGTGAGTTGACAAAAGAATGCTGTTCAACTAGGTAGTAGCATGCAGTAATTTGGAAGAGGATTTAGAGGATTTTAAAATGGGTGACTACTACTTTCTGAATGTGGTTGTGAAAGAGCCACTCAAATGTAAGCTGACATTAAATCCAACCTATGTGTGTGGCGGTGTAAGTGATGTAACCTGGTAATGCTGGTTTGTGTAAGCAGATACATACTGGATAGACAAGAGCTGCAATGGTTTGGAACACAAGCCACTGTGGGAAGACCTCTAGTGTGTTCTGGTGGGCCCTCTGGATGCAGTTGAACACCTGCTCCTTGTCACTGTACATGGTAGGGTACTGCCCAGTAGAGGAGAAAAAATGTCAGTGAGAAGTGGCATAGTAATACTCATTTTCTCTGAGCTCCTGTACCAGCAATAGGGATAGTAGTAGCCGTCTACTGCATCATCATCGTTAGGATGGAGTTGTGGTGCATTCGGGCCAAGTTCTTGGAGACCAGATTCAAAATACTTGACATAATGGAAGAGGGGAAAGACATTAACATATACAACGTCTCCATCATCAGGTGACCTGTATTTCTCATGTACACATTGTTGTTTGCATAACAGACTACTATACATAGGGCAGGTCAAGTTCACCAAGTACATAGCCCCTCAAGTACGGTCAAGCCAAGGCAATGAAGCTCCCACTTTGAGCAGGATCCAATCCTGCTCAAATTTATATAAACTCGGATCAGAACAGAACAAAGCTATGTTCCAGACGGATTACAGTGCTAAAATGTGCTTATCTGGCATTGCAGCGCAGTTATTTCCGCATCATCGTCAGACAGAAACGTCATGTACTTACCTTCACATCGTATTTCTTTCTGGCAGCTCCAACCTTAATACCAAGATAACTCAACATGATCCAGCTATAAAAGTATGTAAATATGACATATCCGAAGCTTGATGGCAAGAGCTCTAGAATTTCCATTGTAAAAGAATACTGCAAAATAACAACTAATTATAAATTCGAGAATAACCTCCGCCTGTATTCGCGGCTTGTTTATGCTGCTAACAAGCAGGGGAGAGGTTATGTATGCTGCTCTCTCGCGATATTTATTTTCTCGCGTTGTGTTTAGTACGATCCATGTTTTTATAGATCTATTATGGTTCATACTGCTTGTACGGGTTGCCTGCCAGTAAACAGTAAACTCGTCCAAAACAATGTCCACTCTTTAATGCAACTCCGGTGTATTGAAAATAAACTTTGTTTGTAAACCACATAATGTGCACTCTATTTGGGAAAGACTTACTAATCACCCCACCGTCCTAACTGCTGTGGAAAGAGCATAGAATACGCGCATTGCCTGTAGCAAACTGACCCTCAAGAACAAGCGAAATGTMTTCAAGGGGAAGGGATTGCAGGGTGGAATTTTCAAAAGCGACACTCGATGACCTAGGCTGACTTCATTTTATGGCTAGTTTGGTCAAGCAGCAGACTAAACTCCACTCCATCACAGTTTATACACCATTTCAATAATACAAAAAATAACCCAAGATAGAGCACAGCCTGTCGTTTCCAATGGGTGCAAATCATAGTGGGCAGAACCAACTTCAATTGGCAAATACCTACCTTCAATGGTCACTGGCACGCTGGATAAGTGTACAGTTCATAGATGAATCCTGATTTCAACTGTACTGGGCAGATGGCGGTGTTAACGGCGTGTCCCATGGTGAGGTTATGGTATGGGCAGGCATAAGCTACAGACAACGAACACAATTGCATTTTATCGATGGCAATTTGAATGCACAGAGATACCGTGGGGACCGTCATTAATTTGGGCGGCAGGTAGCCTAACGCTTAGAGCGTTGGGCCAGTAACCGAAAGTTCGCTGGTTTGAATACCCGATGCGAAAAGGTGAAATTCCTGTCAACGTGTCCTTGAGCAAGGCACTTAGCCCTAATTTGCTCCAGGGGCTGACCCTGTAGGTAGGTCGTCATTGTAACTAAGAAMTTGTTCTTAACTGACTTGCCTAGTTAAATAAAATTCAGGGATAAAATGGTGGGGCTCACAAAAGCTGTTTAGCAAAAAACTAAAATGTGTTGCCTGTTATGAAATCAAATCACATATCTACCGTAGCTTTATCTGGAGTGATCATGTCAACATCATACTTTCAAAATCTTAGCTAGACAAGCAGTCATCATGAATCAAGTCGACAATCTACTGGCAAATCCTTTTCAATCCTTGTCATATGAAGAACAATTCATGATAAAATGTGTCGGTGCTCATCGGCCAAGTTGGAAATCGCAAATTCAACAATGAGTGGTTTGGAAGGAATAAGTGGCTAACTGAAAGCATTGCAAAGCAATCACTAGCCTGTTAGTCAATGGAGTGGGTGTGTGGTCCAAGTCAGGGTTTAAGGGTCTCTTTTCCAAGCTTAAAAGGATAAACATTCACATGCAACCACATTGGCCATGCTGTCAATCTAGCATGACTTCTGCCGCATTAAAAACAAATGGAAACTTGGAACTGGGAAATCTCAGACTTCAGTGAGTTCAAGTCAACTTTTGAACGGTCATCGAACTCGGAATTCCAAATCTGGGACTCTTCTTTCTAGAGCTCCGACCTGAAGACCACTGACGTCATGATTCAACTTGTTTTTTTCCCAGAGTTCCTAGTTGTCTTGAAAGCACCATGAATCCAGAGAATTCCAGACTTTGAGACAAAGTTTGATGACAAAATTTGCCCACAAGGACCACCGCGCCACCTTCCTGTGCAAGTGAGCCCAGCATAACAAGGTGAGTCCAAAAAATGTCTTGTATGCTGCTGCATAAATGATGTAATATGCCAGGAGATATGTATACTGTAGCTAAGAAAGTAATACTTAGTGTATGTTGTGTAGTAAGCTGTTACTAGAGGTCGACCAATTATAATTCTTCAATACCGATACCGATTATTGGAGGACCAAAAAAGCCGATACCGATTAAATCAGCCGATTTTTATATACAGTATATATATATATATATATATATATTTGTAATAATGACAATTACAACAATACTGAATGAACACTTATTTTAACTTAATATAATACATATAATCAATTTAGTCTCAAATAAATAATGAAACATGTTCAATTTGGTTTAAATAATGCAAAAACACAGTGTTGGAGAAGAAAGTAAAAGTGCAATATGTGCCATGTAAAAAAGCTAACGTTTATGTTCCTTGCTCAGAAAATGAGAACATATGAAAGTTGGTGGTTACTTTTAACATGAGTTTTCAATATTCCCAGTTAAGAAGTTTTAGGTTGTAGTTATAGGAATTATAGGACTATTTCTCTCTATACATTTACATTTAAGTCATTTAGCAGACGCTCTTATCCAGAGCGACTTACAAATTGGAAAGTTCATACATATTCATCCTGGTCCCCCCGTGGGGAATGAACCCACAACCCTGGCGTTGCAAGCGCCATGCTCTACCAACTGAGCCACACGGGACCACTTGTATATCATATACCTTTGACTATAGATGTTCTTATAGGTGTAACGGATGTGAAATGGCTAGCTAGTTAGCGGGTACGCGCTAGTAGCGTTTCAATCAGTTACGTGACTTGCTCTGAAACCTAGAAGTAGTGTTGCCCCTTGCTCTGCAAGGGCCGCGGCTTTTGTGGAGCGATGGGTAACGACGCTTCATGGGTGTCAGTTGTTGATGTGTGCAGAGGCTGTCTCTTATACACATCTAGATGTGTATAAGAGACAGGATCACTGGTTGCTGCGGAAAAGGAGGAGGTTGAAAGGGGGGTGAGTGTAACGGATGTGAAATGGCTAGCTAGTTAGCGGGTACGCGCTACTAGCGTTTCAATCAGTTACGTGACTTGCTCTGAAACCTAGAAGTAGTGTTGCCCCTTGCTCTGCAAGGGCCGCGGCTTTTGTGGAGCGATGGGTAACGATGCTTCGTGGGTGTCAGTTGTTGATGTGTGCAGAGGGTCCCTGGTTCGCGCCCGTGTCGGGGCGAGGGGACGGTTTAAAGTTATACTGTTACATAAGCACTATAGTATTGCCAGCCTAATCTCGGGAGTTGATAAACTTGAAGTCATAAACAGCGCTGTGCTTCAAGCATTGCGAAGAGCTGCTGGCAAACGCAGGTAAGTGCTGTTTGAATGAATGCTTACGAGTCTGCTGCTGCCTACCACCGCTCAGTCAAACTGCTATATCAAATCATAGACTTAATTATAATAAACACACAGAAATACGAGCCTTAGTTCATTAATATGGTCAAATATAAATAAATAAAACGGAACCATTCTGTATTTTATCGAATGGGTGGCAACCCTAAGTCTAAATATTGCTGTTACATTGCACAACCTTCAATGTTATGTCATAATTATGTAAAATTCTGGCAAATTAGTTCGCAACGAGCAAGGCGGCCCAAACTGTTGCATATACCCTGACTCTGCGTGCAATGAACTCAAGAGAAATGACACAATTTCCATAGTGAATATTGCCTGCTAACATGAATTTCTTTTAACTAAATATGCAGTTAAAAAAATATATACTTCTGTGTATTGATTTTAAGAAAGGCATTGATGTTTATGGTTAGGTACATTCGTGCAACGATTGTGCTTTTGTTAAATCATCACCCATTTGGCGAAGTAGGCTGTGATTTGATGATAAATCAACAGGCATCGCATTGATTATATGCAACGCAGGACAAGCTAGTTAACCTAGTAATATCCTCAACCATGTGTAGTTAACTAGTGATTATGTGAAGATTGATTGTTTTTTTTAAGATAAGTTTAATGCTAGCTCGAAACTTACCTTGGCTCCTTGCTGCACTCGCGTAACATGTGGTCAGCCTGCCACGCAGTTTCCTCGTGGAATGCAATGTAATCTGCCATAATCAGCATCCAAAAATGCAGATTACCGATTGTTGTGAAAACTATTTATCCTACAGTTCTGACTTGGTGTCCAGGGAGAATACTGTAAGAACGGCCCATGTTCTGAATCCTGTCACTGTACATTTCAAAAGTGATGAACCAATAAATCAAATGTATTTATAAAGCCCTTTTTACATCAGCCAATGTCACAAAGTGCTATACAGAAACCCAGCCTAAAACCCCAAACAGCAAGCAATGCAGATGTAGAAGCACTAATGGCTAGGAAAAACGCCCTAGAATCCAGAACCTAGGAAGAAACCTGGAGAGGAACCAGTCTCTGAGGGGTGGCCAGTCCTCTTCTGGCTGTGCCGGTTGGAGATAACAGTACATGGCCAAGATGTTCAAATGTTCATAGATGACCAGCAGGGTCAAATAATAATCACAGTGGTTGTAAGAGGGTGCAACAGGTCAGCACCTCAGGAGTAAATGTCAGTTGGCTTTTCTTAGCCGAGCATTCAGAGTTCGAGACAGCAGGTACGGTAGAGAGAGAGAGCGAGAGAGAGAGTCAAAAACAGAGGGGGTGGGACAAGGTAGCACGTCCGGTGAACAGGTCAGGGTTCCATAGCTGCAGGCAGAACAGTTGAAACTGGACTAGCAGCATGACCAGGTGGACTGGGAACAGCAAGGAGTCATCAGGCCAGGTAGTCCTGAGGCGTGGTCCTAGGGCTCAGGTCCTCCGGGAGGCGAGCGAGAGAGAGAGAGAATTAGAGGGAGCATACTTAAATTCACACAGGACACCGGATAAGACAGGAGAATTACACCAGATAACAGACTGACCCCAGCCCCCCACACAAACTATTGCAGCATAGATACTATACTGGAGGCTGAGACAGAAGGGGTCGGAAGAAACTGTGGCCCCGTCTGACGATAACCTCGGACAACGCCAACTAGGCAGGATATAACCCCACCCACTTTGCCAAAGCACAGCCCCCACACCACTAGAGGGATATCCGCAAACCACCAACTTACTACCCTGAGACAAGGCTGAGTATAGCCCACAAAKATTTCCCCCACGGCACGAACCCGAGGAGGTGCCAACCCGGACATGAAGATCACGTCAGTGACTTAACCCACTCAAGTGACGCACCCCTCCTAGGGACAGCATGGAAGAGAACTAGTAAGCCAATTACTCAGCCCCCGTAATAGGGTCAGAGGCAGACAATCCCAGTGGAGAAAGGGGATCCGGCCAGGCAGAGACAGCAAGTGCGGTTCGTCGCTCCAGTGCTTTTCCGTTCACCTTCGTACCCCTGGGCCAGACTACACTTAATCATAGGACCTACTGAAGAGATTAGTTCAATTAAGACAAAGGTTGAGACAGAGTCTGCGTCTCTCACATGGGTAGACAGACCACTCCATACAAATGAGCTCTATAGGAGAAAGCCCTGCCTCCAGCTATTTGCTTAGAAATTCTAGGGACAATGAGGCCTGCGTCTTGTGACCGTAGCGTACATGTAGGTATGTACGGTAGGTCTAAAATCGGAGAGATACGTAGGAGCAAGCCCATGTAATGCTTTGTAGGTTAGCAGTAAAACCTAGACATCAGCCCTAGCCTTAACAGGAAGCCAGTGTGGAGAGGCTAGCACTGGAGTAATATGATCAAATGTTTATTTTTTTGGTCCTAGTCAAGATTCTAGCAGCCGTGTTTATCCGGGTAGCCTGAAAGTAGAGCATTGCAGTAGTCTAATCTAGAAGTTACAAAAGCACGGATTAGCTTTTCTACATTTTTGGACAAAAAGTTGATTTTTGCAATGTTACGAAAAGCTGTCCTTGAAATATTCTTGATATGTTCGTCAAAAGAGAGATCAGGGTCCAGAGTAACGCCGAAGTCCTTCGCTGTTTTATTTGAGACGACTGTACAACCATCAAGATTGTCAGATCCAACAGAAGATCTCCTTGTTTCTTGAGACCTAGAACTAGCATCTCTGTTTTGTCTGAATTTAAAAGTAAAAKATTGCTGCTATCCACCTCCTTATGTCTGAAACACAGGCTTCCAGGGAGGGCAATTTTGGGGCTTCACCGTGTTGAATCGAAATGTACAGCTGTGTATCCGCATAGCAGTGAAAGTTGTCATTCGGAAACAATGTTATCACCAAGAGGTAAAATTTATAGTAAAAACAATAGTGGTCCTAAAATGGAACCTTGAGGAACACTGCAACTTACAATTGAGTTGTCAGAGGACAAACCATCCACAGAGACGAACTGATATCGTTCCGACATATCTAAATCATGGCAGAACTTTTCCATATAGATCTATTAGGGTTTCCAATCTCTCCAAATGAACGTGGTGATTGATGGTGTCAAAAGCAGCACTAAGGTCTAGGAGCACGAGGACCGATGCAGAGCCTTGGTCTGACGCCATTTAAAGGTCATTGAACAAATAGTTATTGACTACGTCCGCCCTAGCTCGATCATTAATGTGTTAATCAAAATTACGGATTGCCTCTTATCCGCTCGTCGTCCCCTTATGCCATAGTTTGTACATCTCAATTGTCAGT
Source organism: Salvelinus sp. IW2-2015 (assembly GCF_002910315.2). Taxonomy (NCBI): domain Eukaryota; kingdom Metazoa; phylum Chordata; class Actinopteri; order Salmoniformes; family Salmonidae; genus Salvelinus; species Salvelinus sp. IW2-2015. Next base: position 21,092,116 of record NC_036849.1, read on the forward strand.
AGAAACCACATTTGTTTAAGCAAATAAGCCATATCAGCAATGTTTTTTTAAAGGCAGTAAATTAGGCTGAATGAACTGTTTCGCTGCCAGACAAGACTGATGGTGCTGAAAAGAAAGCTCTGCTGTTGGGGCAGCTTTATGTAGGCCCTAACAGTTTGTGGGCACCGTTTGTCACTGTTATAGTGCAATGAATGCATTGTTTAGTGTTGTGTAGTGGCTTTGCTGGCATGCATAAAAAATATAAAAAATTACGGAGTGTGCCCCACAAAGATTTACATTCTAAAAACGGGGTCCTGAGGCCAATTGTTGTGCCATTAATTTGCCATCATCACCTCATGTTTCAACATGATAATGCACAGCCCCATGTCGCAAGGATCTGTACACAATTCCTGGAAGCTGAAAATGTCCCAGTTCATCCATGGCCTGCATACTCACCAGACATGTCACCCACTGAGCATGTTTGGGATGCTCTGGATCTGGGCCATCACCCGAGTTTTATAACATTTGGGGCTCAATCCTGAAGACCAGGGGCAGAGGAGTTTGTGGGTCAGAGGAAAAAAGGGCCTTTCTAAAATAATTCCCTGCAATTCTATGTCATTTTACATGACTCGACACATTACAATAATATATTTTTATTCCCAGCAAATGACAAGAATGACAAGCTACTCCGACATTCACATACTGAGATCAACAAAACGAAGGACCCATGTCTTAAATGCAATCAATAGCATAGGCAAATGAAAAGAGTGGGTACACAGATTTTAGGCCTACAATATGAGGAAATCCTAGTCCACCAACTTGCCAGTGGCATTCACCTATTCAGACTTTTCCCCCCAATTGTATTTTGAAATATTGCAAAATACCTTCTAGCTGCTGCCTGCTGTTCATTGACAGCCACAACTCAACAATCGGCTGTTTTATATTTGCCGTGTGGACTGCCCAATTGCGGGATTCCCAACTGTAGACTAGGCCTATGTGCTCATTATGTGACAAATCACAATCTACAGCATTTAAAAAAAAGCTATTGATCCTATGTGGCTAAATTATGCTGGTGTAGTATTTTTAATGATTTAATTTATTTATAGGGATAGGCGTAATTATATCATTTGGTAAATGTATTTCAATTTACAGTTGAATTTGGAAGTTTACATACACTTAGGTTGGAGTCATTAAAACTCGTTTTTCAACCACTCCACAAATTTCTTGTTAATTAAACTATAGTTTTGGCAAGTCGGTTAGGACATCTACTTTGTGCATGACAAGTAATTTTCCCAATAATTGTTTACAGACAGATTATTTCACTGTATCACAATTCCAGTGGGTCAGAAGTCTACATACACGAAGTTGACTGTGCCTTTAAACAGTTTGGAAATTTCCAGAAAATTATGTCATGAATTTAGAAGCTTCTGATAGGCTAATTGACATCATTTGAGTCAATTGGAGGTGTACCTGTGGATGTATTTCAAGGCCTACCTTCAAACTCAGTGCCTCTTTGCTTGACATCATGGGAAAATCAAAAGAAATCAGCCAAGACCTCAGAAAAAACATTGTAGACCTCCACAAGTCTGGTTCATCCTTGGGAGCAATTTCCAAACGCCTGAAGGTACCACGTTAATCTGTACAAACAATAGCACGCAAGTATAAACACCATGGGACCACGCAGCCGCCATACCGCTCAGGAAGGAGACACGTTCTGTCTCCTAGAGATTAATGTACTTTTGTGCGAAAAGTGCAAATCAATCCCAGAACAACAGCAAAGGACCTTGTGAAGATGCTGGAGGAAACAGATACAAAAGTATCTGTACCCACAGTAAAACGAGTCCTATATCGACATAAGGTGCTTCTACACCTGCATTGCTTGCTGTTTGGGGTTTTAGGCTGGGTTTCTGTACAGCACTTCGAGATATTAGCTGATGTACGAAGGGCTATATAAAATAAACTTGATGAACCTGAAAGGCCGCTCAGCAAGGAGGAAGCCACTGCTCCAAAACAGCCATAAAAACTTTGGTTTGCAACTGCACATGGGAACAAAGATCGTACTTTTTGGAGAATTGTCCTCTGGTCTGATGAAACAAAAATAGAACTGTTTGGCCATAATGACCATCATTATGTTTGGAGGAAAAAGGGGGATGCTTGCAAGCGGAAGAACACCATTCCAACCGTGAAACACAGGGTTGGCAGCATCATGTTGTGGGGGTGCTTTGCTACAGGAGGGACTGGTGCACTTCACAAAATAGATGGCATCATGAGGGAGGAAAATTATGTGGATATATTGAAGCAACATCTCAAGACATCAGTCAGGAAGTTAAAGCTTGGTCACAAATGGGTCTTCCAAATGGACAATGACCCCAAGCATACTTCCAAACTTCTGGCAAAATGGCTTAAGGACAACAAAGTCAAGGTATTGGAGTGGCCATCACAAAGTCCTGACCTCAATCCTATAGAGAATTTGTGGGTGGAACTGAAAAAGCGCGTGCGAGCAAGGAGGCCTACAAACCTGACTCAGTTACACCAGCTCTGTCAGGAGGAATGGGCCAAATTCCACCCAACTTATTGTGGGAAGCTTGTGGAAGGCTACCCGAAACGTTTGACCCAAGTTAAACGATTTAAAGGCAATGCTACCTAATACTAATTGAGTGTATGTAAACTTCTGACCCACTGGGGATGTGATGAAAGAAATAAAAGCTGAAATAAATCATTCTATTATTCTGACATTTCACATTCTTAAAATAAAGTGGTGATCCTAACTGACCTAAGACAGGGAATTTTTACTATGATTAAATGTCAGGAATTGTGAAAAACTGAGTTTAAATGTATTTGGCTAAGGTGTATGTAAACTTCCGACTTCAACTGTATCTGCAGCAATTCCAGCACCCCTTCCTGCAGTGCTGTTTTCTTCCATGCGCTGTGACTTTGCCAATGATAAATCAATCAATCAACACTTATTATTAATTCATTAAATCGATTGTAGGCCTTATGACCTTTTTAAACAATATGTCAAATTACTTGAATCGCCTATGGGAAGTGTACAAATGTTTATTCACATCAGTAGGCTAAGTGACTGAAATGCATCAGAAAAGTCTTGGAAAGTTCAGGAAAACATCAGGGAAGCTCATCGGGTCGGCTAGAGGCCTAATGTGTGTGTGTGTGTAGAGAAGATCTGCATTGCTTTCAATTGGTAGACCCATGAACTCTTTCTTACCTCAACTTAGTGAACATTTCCCAGCCTTATTGTAACCAAATATCCAAACGGAGATTCAGTGAAAACAAAAATCTGACATTGATTGATTTATCAAGCTGCTTGTCTCATATCAGCGCAATGAAGGTGTCCCAGTGCTGGAATTATCAGTTGACCACACGTCGCAATTGCTTTACATTTATTATAACAATTGCTGTAGTGCTATTTTTTTTTAGGTACCCTACAAGAGCACCATTTTTATTATTAAGCCATCATTTCTGAATGAAAGTTGGTACCGACATGAAGCCTATTGTATAAAATCATTTTAGAATATACATACAATGCATCTTCCAAATTGCACGATAGCCACTTACAGTATGTGTAGGGAAAAGGAAAATATTTTTTTTAATGCCCAGAGTCACGTCTGGAGGAAACCAGGCACCGCTCATCACCTGGCCAATACCATCCCTACGGTGAAGCATCGTGGTATTAGCATCATGCTGTGGGGATGTTTTTCCAGTTTCAGGGACTGGGAGACTAGTGAGGATTGAGGCAAAGATGAATGGAGCAAAGTACAGAGATCCTTCATGAAAATCTGCTCCAGAGCACTCAGGGCCTCAAACTGGGGGGGAAGGTTCACCTTCCAACAGGACAATGACCCTAAGCACACAGCAAAGACAACACAGGAGTGGCCCAGCCAGAGCCCAGACTTGAAGCTGATCGAACATTTCTGGAGACCTGAAAAAAGCTGTGCAGCGACGCTCCCCATCCAACCTGACAGAGCTTGAGAGGATCTGCAGAGAAGAATGGGAAAAACGCCCCAAATACAGGTGTGCCAAGCGTGTAGACCAACCGGCTCGATTTGGTCTTATGTAGCAAAATGTGAAATTGTGTTTTTTTCATTGGATAAAAGTAGAGACTCAGAGCTAGAAAATGGTATATCATATACTACAGTTGAGGAAAAATGGGAAAGTAATTATGCTTTGAATGTTGATCAGCTTATAACCCCAGTTTTGAGAAAATATTTTGGTAAACGTACTGGAGAGCTCTTCTTTGTCTACATCCATTCAGCACCCTCTTAAGCCTTAGCACCACCCATCTCTTTAAGGATTCACATGTCAAATCAAAGTTTATTTCTCACAGGTGGAAGGGACTCATTAGGGTCTGAAGCTCCATCTTTTATTTCAAATCAAAGTTTATTTGTCACATATGCTGAATACAACAGGTACCTTACAGTGAAATGCTTACTTACAGGCTCTAACCAATAGTGCAAAAAAGGTATTAGGTGAACAATAGGTAAGTAAAGAAATAAAACAGTAAAAAGACAGGCTATATACAACAGCGAGGCTATAAAAGTAGCGAGGCAACATACAGATACCGGTTAGTCAGGCTGATTGAGGTAGTATGTACATGAATGTATAGTTAAAGTGACTATGCATATATGATAAACAGAGAGTAAAAACTGTTGAGAAGCCTTTTTGTCCTAGACTTGGCACTCCGGTACCGCTTGCCATGCGGTAGTAGAGAGAACAGTCTATGACTGGGGTGGCTGGGGTCTTTGACAATTTTTAGGGCATTCCTCTGACACCGCCTGGTGTAGAGGTCCTGGATGGCAGGCAGCTTATCAAACTTGTTATGAAAAAAAGTATAAACACAAAAACTACAGGGTGAATGACATCAGCAGCCTGGTGGTCCAAAACAGCCTAACTAGTGTATTTTAACACCAATAAACCCACACGCTTAAAAATGTATTTAGTATCTGTCAATCTAGCAAACCAGGCAACTAAAGCAACTTTCTAAACAAAGTTTTGGTTAGTTCTAGCTTGTTAGCTATCTAGCTAATGTTAAGTTAGCTGGCTAGCCAGTTCAAATAATGACCATATCATATAGCTGACAACGTTTTCACTTTAGCACATTTGTATTCATTATTACAGGGAAAAAAACTCACTACAAGATCATTATTTACAAGTTAATGGCAAGCCAATTACAGAAAATAGCTTACAGTTGTGAGTGTGATGAAATAAAAGCAGGGCATTCTACTGGAGAATTTTAGAACTTGTACACTGTCTTGTTGGCCTAACGTTGTATCCTAATTTGACTTTGGTGCAAGTCATGTTGGTCTTCACATTATCATCTCTGGTAAACACATAATGTATCAAATAAAATCATCATTTATTTGTCACACGCACAGGATACAGAAGGTGTAAACAGTACAATTAAATTGTTGCTTGCATAGTGGAGTCTTGTTTAGACATGTAGCTAGCTAGCTAGCCAAACAATGAACCATAATCCCAACTCATAACGTTACTACCCTGCATGAATCTGCAGGTAGCGAACCAACCAGGTTCAATGTTAGCTAGCTAGCTGACAGACTATAACTAGCAATGCAAATGGCTCTGAGATACAAATAATATTACTGCACAGATCATTCAAGTAACGTTAGCCAGCAGTATGCTTTAACTTGAAATGAAAACGACTTTCTGACAAAATTAGAAACTTATATCTGAAAAAGTAGCTAGCTAGACTTTTACCCGTACACATGGATGGACGCTTCTCCCTTTCTGTCACGGATGCAATGGTTGCCAATAGTTTGAAGATGTAATCCGGAGAAAGGTGTTTTATACAACAGCCTTCTGTGTGTTCTCTTTTCGACTCCCTCTGCATATTTGCAATCAAACGCCAGAATTTTCTCCATGTCCATAGCTGTCATACTCAAATTCTACTGGGCATTCCACTGATTTCAAAACTCGGTCCTGCAGAAAGTGGAGAGCAACACTTTCGCAGTTCTACGTGATATCTTTTTTTTTTTTTTTTTTACGTGTTAGAAATGATTACCTACACATACTGATCAGCTCATGTTATAGACAGAAGCCTGCTACATGGCAGACCAATCCTCTCTCCTCTCTCGGCATGTCCAGCCCATCCATTATCTCAGCCAATCATGGCTAGAGGCAAGGTTGCCAGCTTTTTCTGTGGCTAAACCAACTAGGCTTGTAATTTAACAATTTTATTCGTATTTACAGATGGCATACAAGTTTGTTATTAAGGCACATGAAAGTTAATGTTCCAGAAGGCATCTGACAAAAACGCATTTTGATTTAAAAAAAAAATTACGTTCAAATGCCTCTCCTGTGAAGTAGTGACGTGCGACATACACCTAGTTTCCTGAAAAAAGTCACAATTGTGATATTTCAGTTATTTTTATACATTTGCAAAAATGTCTGAAAACCTGTTTTTGCTTTGTCATTATGGGGTATTGTGTGTAGATTGGGGAAAGGGGGGGTGGGGGCGGGACGTTTTAATCCATTTTAGAATAAGGCTGTAATGTAACAAAATGTGGAAAAAGTGAAGGGGTCTGAATACTTTCCAAATACACTGTATACTCTCCCAAACTAAATGTCTATTCAATTTGATACATCATTGCTTACAGTTGAAATGGAACATTGTTATTTAGCAGTCTCCCTCCCACTCTGAAGAAGCACCAGGCATTTCGACTGTGTTATGGTGACTGTATTCCTGACAAGAGAACTTAAAACAGACCAAACTCCCACCGTCCATATGCCAAAGATAACTTGGTACACAAGTGGTGTTCTGGATGGGGTTTGGAGAACTGCATCATCACCATGCCACTCAGACAGAAGGGATTTTTCTTTCTACAATATTTTGTTTGTTTTGAAAACGACCCTTGTAGAATTCTTGTAATGACCAGATGCTTAGCTTTGACTTCAATAAAGAAAGGGTGCATGGGAACTGCTGTTTGTTGAAGCTATGTACAGTCATGGCCAAAAGTTGAGAATGTGGAGCAAACGATGCTATTATCTGAGAATAGCAACAGAGTAAACAAAGAGAGAGAAGCATATTTCAACCCTGCAGGCGTGACACAAACGCAGAAATAAAAATATAATTCATGCCTTACCTTTGACGAGCTTCTGTTGTTGGCACTCCAATATGTCCCATAAACATCACAAATGGTCCTTTTGTTTGATTAATTCCATCGATATATATATCCAAAATGTCAATTTATTTGGCGTGTTTGATCCAGAAAAACACCGGTTCCAACTTGTGCAACGTGACTAAAAAATATCTCAAAAGTTACCTGTAAACTTTGCCAAAACATTTCAAACTACTTTTGTAATACAACTTTAGGTATTTTTTTACGTAAATAATCGATAAAATTAAAGACTGGATGATCTGTGTTCAATACAGGATTAAAACAAACTGTAGCTAGCTTTCTGGTCACGCGCCTCTAACAAACAGTACACTTCAAGTGACCCTCGTTCAAGATGGCCGTACTTCTTCATTACACAAAGGAAAAAAACTCAACCAATTTCTAAAGACTGTTGACATCCAGTGGAAGCGGTAGGAACTGCAAGAAGGTCAATTAGAAATCTGGATTCCCAATGAAATCCCATTGAAAAGAGAGTGACCTCAAAAAAATATATATATCTGAATGGTTTGTCCTCGGGGTTTCGCCTGCTAAATAAGTTCTGTTATACTCACAGACATGATTCAAACAGATTTWGAAATGTCAGAGTGTTTTCTATCCAAATCTACTAATAATATGCATAGCTTATCTTCTGGGGATGAGTAGCTGGCAGTTGAATTTGGCTATGCTTTACATCCAAACGTGAAAACTTCTCTAGGATAGGGGGCAGCATTAAGTGTCTTTAGATATTTTTGTCAGATGTTACTATGGAATTCTGAAGTATAATTACAATCATTTCAGAAGTGTCAAAGGCTTTTATTGAAAATTACATGAAGTTGATGCAAAGAGTCAATATTTGCAGTGTTGACCCTTCTTTTTCAAGACCTCTGCAATCCGCCCTGGCAGGCTGTCAATTAACTTCTGGGCCACATCCTGACTGATGGCAGCCCATTATTGCATAATCAATGCTTGGAGTTTGTCAGAATTTGTGGGTTTTTGTTTGTCCACCCGCCTCTTGAGGATTGACCACAAGTTCTCAATGGGATTAAGGTCTGGGGAGTTTCCTGGCCATGGACCCAAAATATKAATGTTTTGTTCCCCGAGCCACTTAMTTATCACTTTTGCCTTYTGGCAAGGTGCTCCATCATGCTGGAAAAGGCATTGTTCGTCACCAAACTGTTCCTGTATGGTTGGGAGAAGTTGCTCTCGAAGGATGTGTTGGTACCATTCTTTATTCCTGTCTCTTATACACATCTAGATGTGTATAAGAGACAGGTCGGAAAGGGGATTCATCAGAGAAAATGACTTTATCCCAGTCCTCAGCAGTCCAATCCCTGTACCTTTTGCAGAATATCAGTCTGTCCCTGATGTTTTTCCTGGAGAGAAGGTGCTTCTTTGCTGCCCTTCTTGACACTAGGCCATCCTCCAAAAGTCTTTGCCTCACTGTGCGTGCAGATGCACTCACACCTGCCTGCTGCCATTCCTGAGCAAGCTCTGTACTGGTGGTGCCCCAATCCCGCAGCTGAATCAACTTTAGGAGATAGTCCTGGCGCTTGCTGGACTTTCTTGGGTGCCCTGAAGCCTTCTTCACAACAATTGCACCGCTCTCCTTGAAGTTCTTGATGATCCAATAAATGGTTGATTTAGGTGCAATCTTACTGGCAGCAATATCCTTGCCTGTGAAGCCCTTTTTGTGCAAAGCAATGATGACGGCACGTGTTTCCTTGCAGGTAACCATGATTGACAGAGGAAGAACAATGATTCCAAGCACCACCCTCCTTTTGAAGCTTCCAGTCTGTTATTCAAACTCAATCAGCATGAGAGTGATCTCCAGCCTGGTCCTCGTCAACACTCACACCCGTGTTAACGAGAGAATTACTGACATGATGTCAGCTGGTCCTTTTGTGGCAGGGCTGAAATGCAGTGGAAATGTTTTGGGGGATTCGGTTCATTTGCATGGCAAAGAGGGACTTTGCAATTCATCTGATCACTCTTCATAACATTCTGGAGTATATGCAAATTGCCATCATACAAACTGAGGCAGCAGACTTTGTGAAAATGTATATTTGTCATTCTCAAAACCTTTGGCCACGACTGTACTGTAGACAAGTGAGCTTTTGCTCATCTAGGACAATGTATTGATAGTTATGCTTTGTGTGTTGATAGTGAGACTAGAAAATAACTGCTAAAGCAACTGATATGATTTTTACTCAACTTAGTCTTTTTGTTTTCTCTTTGCTGCAGAACAGTAACATAGAGCCTGAGGATTCCCCAATCCCTAAAATATCTCCCAAGAGGAAGATAAATCTCATGCATTATTCATGTAAGTGCCACAAGTGTTTGAGTTAGCAGAAATGTTATATTTGAAAATTCTTAGACGTTTCCTTGAAGTATTGTGCGCCACACTTGAATTGTATTATTCTAAAGTTTCTCTTTTATTTGTTCACACAGAACAATTCAGTGGCCAAGCCCACAGCCATTTCAGTTTCCACCACATCAACAGTAACACCAAGAGTGGAGTGCTTCACAGCATGCAGGAACCTGTTTGGTCACTGGGTCCCGGAAGCGTATTGTGGTGTCTAGTGCTGATTAGTGAACCAATACACTTAAAATAAATTCCTTGCTCCTTGACTTAACTGTGTTTTCTCATTCAATAATTACCAATACAGGAATGACTTAATTTGTTGTGGCATTAGTCAACATATAAAGGTTGTGTGCATACAGCAGTATGAAATCATTTTTAAGTATAGCAGAATCAAATCAAGGTTTCCTCCAGTATATGCTGCTGCTGTTATATTAGTCAGCTGTAATCAGGGGCACAACTTTGGCTTTAGAAGTGGGGGGGACATAACCTGGCGGGATGTCTGGGGGTCCTCAGTCAGAATTTAATCTAATTTGACTCTTAACATTTTGGTGTCACTTTTATTGTTAATAAGAATAGAATATGTTCAGGGCTTAATGTAATGCCCGCCACCTGCCAAGAGCAGGTAGATGTTGGCATTGGCGGGTACAATGCCAAAATGTCTATTTCACTAGTCAACGGAAGTCAGGGCTCCACAGTGCTAGCATTTCACTCGCGTTTGTGAAATGTACTTTTCCGTCCACCAGCCACTGTGGCAGGTAGATTTTAAAATATATCAGCCACTCAGATTTTTTTTACCAGCCAAAACAAATTTTCTCCGCTAAAATTACACCAACAAAACACAGCAACAATTTTTTTTGTTGCTGAGCATGCTTTGTTTCTAAAGCAATAAATATATTACTAGTAAGAAGTAATATGGTATATTGTTTAATTTTTTGTGGCCTGAGTCTTTTAACCAAAATATCAGATGAGACAAAAATGTTCACCTGCACTTTAACTTCATCGTCATCGTTTGATTTTATGTATAGAGCCAAAAGTAGGAGTAAAATGCTTCACTGTAATTCAAATCATAGACCTAACAATACTGTAGAGCTCTTTTTACTTGCACACAATATAGCTGGATCACCCCGTCCTGCGTCTAGGGGTCCACTGCCCTGCAGCGCCCCAACCCAACACATCCCATTCAGCTTTAGGATCTTAATGAACCATTCATTATTGGTTTCAGATGTGTTAGGCCAAGGCTAGAGTGACAACCAACAGTACGGCAGACCCCTAGGGCCAGGACTGAGCAACCTAGCAGCTAAGGAACACCTAAATAGGTATCACCCCTGACGTGGACATGTTTCCAATACACTCTTTTTGTCGTACAGTATTCCATATAAGGCATCCAGACCTTATGAAAGTTGCATAGTATACCCTTAATCTTGTAATAAATCAAATCTAGTGATACATAACTTAACATCCATTGTGACATTGTGGGAGGATAACCACCATCCAATTAATGGCAATGCATTTCTTAGCCACTATAAATGCTTGGTTACACAGTTTCTTCTGATAAGTCTCCAGTATCCACATTTCCAAGCAAACAAAAACAGGGAGAAGGGAGAATCTGTAGACATGCTGAGATAAAAGAACATACTCTTTCCCAGAATTCAGCCAGCCTTCACAATAGCATAACATATTGAAATGTCACCATTTGGATTTGACTCCTCCAGCAGAGGAACTACTTCTAAATGCATGATGTTCAGTTTCACTGGCATATAGTACCTTCTATGGATGGTCTTAAACTGCAGTAATATGCCTGAGATTATATCAACATGATGGGGCATTCTAACATCTGAATCCATTCATCATCATCAGTTGTGTCTCCCAGGTCTTCCTCACATTTTTGTTTTACATGTTTTGTGTCAACAGGGAAAAGACTGTCAATCCTTGACACAGTTTGGAAATCAACTTGAGGTTTGTCAGACCGCCTTAAAATAGTTTCCCTGGCTGCCTGACCCTGCTGAGACCCCATGTCACCACCTGATCCTCCTAAAATGAGGCATGACAAAGAATTACCTTGGTGTACATTTATACATTATATTATCCAAGAATAGAATCAATGGTTTAAGAATTGAAATTACCATTATTCCCAGATCCCAGACTGTAACTTTAAACTGCAGTCCTGTTGCTACTGTAGGTCTGCCCATCAATTACAGGGAACTTTGTATCATTCACTGATACTGTTAATATACTGCAAAATTCAGCTGAGCTCCGTAGACTGGTCTTGCCTGGCTGTCTGACCATACTGGGACACCTGTCACCATCTGATCCTGCTAAGACATGATGAGCAGTGTTGTGTACTGACTGTGCACCATGACAGTGAAGCCTGTAGAGCTGTTCATACCGTGTCAGTGTGAAAAGTAGGAAATTAGCTAGGGAAACTGATGTTACATTGCTATACTGACTGTGAATGTAGCAAAAACAATATCTAGCTACAATCATACATCAACTGGCAAAAACGAGCAGAGTTAATTTACTTCTGTTGAAACAGGACAAAACATTTCCATACACACAAGCTGTTAGACACTGCTACCTGACAGATAGCTAGAGGCTAGAACTGAACTGGCTGTGGTATCTACTAACTAGCTAGCTAGTTTATTCACTTCACACTGAACTTCGAGAGGGGATTAAACACTAGCTAACGTTACATGTCAGATACACTACTAGCTCAGCACTGGGAATAAATATTTTTTTTAGTTAAATCAAACAGCAGTTACCATGCCAGCTACATCAGTCAAATAGAGTAGCTAGTAGCTCTGCTTGCTTTTACAACTCAGAGAAGAAAAAACACACACAGACAACAGCTCCCTCTGTTCGCACTCTGTGGTGTCCACGCGATCCTAATTCCAGCCGGCTGAAACCACCAAACAGCCTGCCTGACCGCTCTGAGTCCGCATGGTCCTAAAGCACATTGATGCCGCTTTTTGTGTCACAATAGAATGATAAAACTGACATTTCCTAATGTGAGGAGGTCATGCTCCCCCCAGTGAAAGTTGCACCCCTGGCTGTGATGCACATGTTGACCACATAGTGTCAGAGTTGCACCACTGAAGTGAGTGCGCAGAACGTATTCTGATTAGTCAACACTTCAAGAGATGAGTGACACTGACAACTAGTTTAGTGATGGAATGGTTTTTGGTGGTTAAAGCCAATCAAATGTAAGTAATTGATTGGGGGACAATGGCTATGTTAGTGATTTGAGGTCTGAATTGGACCCCCGGTAAAAGAAAAACTGCATAGCTTAGCTTGTCATAGCACCTACCTTCAACACTGCCACCTCATGTTTAGTGGTTTTAATGAATGATTTACTCAGGCTCAGATTTCAGTGTAATAAACTTTCCATACATCATCCAGAAGTCACAGCCACACTCATAGAGCAGTATTTGTGAAGGTGGGGTTTGGTTTTGGCGGGTGAGTTAAACTCTTTGTTCAGGGAGAGGAGAGAAAATGTCTGCTAACACATGCCAAATGTCTGCTAACACATGACTGAGCTTTTTTTGAACATGTTCTCTCCTGAGTTACCTGATCTAACCCAAAGTGTCATTATGGCTCATAAAACTGGCTAGTAGTCAGATACTTTCCTTCAGATGCATTTTACCTGAGACTCAGTAAGCCTATTATTATGACAAGATCTGTAAATTTAACTGATTAATTTACCATAAACTGTGATTTCCTGTGTTTTATCAATGGGGGAGTATTAAATTAAACTGCAATCCCATGGCTTGAGGTTTGAATCTGATATTCCCATGTCATGCCACACAATCAAAGATGCCACACAAAGATCCTACATTGTTCAATACAGTACATGCTTAGCAACTGTCTTATCTCTATGAAAATGCAAGTATGATCACCACACCTTTGATGTCAATATCAATGTCATTGTGCATAGTCTCAAACAAACCACAATCATTTGTAATTTCATTAGATGGGGAGGAGGAAAGGCAGGTCTGACTTGTCATCCTTGTGTGTCTAGAGGATTCCTCATGCACAAGGATTTTCTTATATCATTACTTTTATACGCATAAATTACTGCATAACGAGCAAGCGTTCAGGCAGGAGTAATGCAATCAGCCACACCTCAGGACAGATATTCTCCCTTCTGTRTTTTTACATGAGGGTATTTTCTCTCCTCTGATTGTATGATCTGGCCACAAAAGGAGCTGCAGTCTATAAGGGCTAGATTCAATCAGATCAAGGGTTTGCCGGCGATAGCAGACACACGAATAGCAGATGTTTTGGCAGCGTAGGAGGTGAAACTGCATTTGCGCTGTCAAATCGCTGAGCAGCTGCTCTTGCGATCATTGTCATGAAGCCACACCCGCCCCTGGCATTAGAAGTTCAGAACGAGAAAGTGTAGGCTATATAGAAATAATGACGCTCATATTGAGAAATCATTCAAATTAACATTTCTATCTTCCTAATGGAGGTGTAGATTACATCTCACATTCCAGTGTTTCAACTTGTAAACAAGGCTGTATTTCTGTTAATGCAACTCCACGCAGCCAATGGCAATGTTCARTTTAGGTATAATGCCGGGAGCCACTTGTGGATTTAACAGCTCAAACGCAGTTCCACCTCCTACACCATCAAAATAACCGCTATGCAGATGTCGGCTAAAGCGGATCTGATTGAATAGAGCCCTATATCGGGAACATTCTGGCAATGCCACAAAAGTGTCTTTACACATCTTTAGGAGAGAAAAAAACTAGTGTTTACAGCAGGGCATAAAGGATTACATTGTGTGTGGAACACAGAATGCCTTTTCAGTTTGTCGTGAGAAAAATGCTAAAAGTCTCCCCTTGCGGGCAAACTTCATTTGATATTTCATTTATCCTACCAGGGATACCAAGCATCTATTTGGGTAAATCACATGAATTAGATTTTCATTCAAAAACACCTAGCCCTGTACCATATACGGGTATTAACAATAGTTATCACTGTGTAACAAATCAAATTCCATGCAGATTTCTAATTGATACACGCTCTTATCTAATCAATCTTCAAAGAGAATAACTTCCAACAGCCGTTTGGCTAACCTATCACATTCTCTTCTCATTGTACGGGGAAAAAGCCCTTTCATGTGATCTCTCTGATGGAAAAACATGACATGGTATCTGTGGGTCATTGCCTGCTCATCAGGCACATGATTGTGGATTGGCCCAATAGTGAAAAGGGAGAGGAAATACCTATAAAATGTATGGTGCTGCCCATTTAAGACCACTAAAGATAACTGCCAAAGTTGGCTCTCCATGAGGCTAAAATGCAAAGCACTATCATAGTTTTATAGCCTTAAATGTAAGCTGGTTATTTAATGTTTTGTAGTATTTATTTCCTTTACATCACGTGTCAAACTCATTCCACAGAGGGCCGAGTGTCTGCGGGTTCTCTCCTCCCTTGTACGTGATTGATGAATTTAGGTCACTTATTAGTAAAGAACTCCCGTCACCTGGTTGTCTAGTACTTAATTGAAAGGAAAAAAAACAGACACTAGGCCTCCATGAAATTAGTTTGACACCCCTGCTTTACATCTTCAGCCAATATCCTCAGGCTGATCAGAGGATAATCCAAAAGAAACAACCCTCACCTGAGAACCAAACCAGGTCCCAACAACTCTGCAAAGTAGAATCAAATGCCAAAGTGATTGCCCTAGTCAAATAATCCAAAAGGATTCCAATAAATATAAAAATCCAATAGAAAATCATCATATTTTGGAACCTATCCAATAGACCTTTATCCAATAGGAGTCCAATATGACTGGTTCCAAAATTTGATAGGACTTTTGTATTGGATTCCTATACGATGCTATAAGATAAGATCCTATAGGATAGCAGTCCAATAGTACTGATTCCAAAATGTTATAGGATTTTTCTACAAGGGATCTACCAGAAATCGTGAAAATGGCGTAGTCTTGCCTATAATAAAAAGGCACATTTCGAAAAAAACTTCTCATCTGCTATAACAATACACTGACTCAAAAACCACATACAAATAGTTACAAAAGCTAGCGAGCGAGTCAGCTGACAGGCAAAATGTGGCTAACAGCAACTGTTACCATAGTTTCTTAGCTAGCATAAAAACGAGTGGATAAATGCTGCAGTTACGAAAATTTCACTAAAACATTTCAAACTTCGTCAGGAAACAAATACTGTGCTCACAGTGTTTGCATTTACGCACAGTGAAGGATAAAATAGTTAGAATAATAATGTTAGAAAACCGGAGATTCTCTGCACAGCCACAGTTGGCGAGCTAAACTTGGGTGTTAGGATAATTAACACTGCAAGCGCACGTTYTTTGTGACGTCATCAGTCACTCTTAAAAGGACAGGCTTTCTTACAGGTGACAAACAGAAATMACAGAACTGATCAATGGAAATGTAGTAATTAATGCTGTTGTATTGTACTGGAACCAATGACAAATTATAATTTAATGGGTTCATTTGAGAAAACAAGCTATAATAGCATTGTGATTGGGGTGACAAAATCCTTACTTTTGATTCCCAATAGGAAATAATTAGTCAAATAGAATTCCAATAGGATTCTGATAAAGGTGACACAAAATCCTATAGGATTTTTTTGACTAGGGTGTATACCCCCCACACTCCGTCCTCATCTACCAAGAAATCATAAACTTGTAAATATTTTCTTGCATGCTAACCTTTGAAACACCTCTTCCCCATCTTATTACCATATCCCATGAGGCTTATTCAGAACGACGAAACATTACACAGATGTCTGATTCAAACTACGAAGGATGAGGATCAAATTCTATTCGCGTTTATAGGACCCCCACATCGTATTTTTGAATAACCCATAGTGTGCATTGATACAGAATGAGAAACTGAATATAGCATGTGAATCTGTTGACTGTCTTTGATCTCATTTTAGGTCACAAGCCTCTCCTAGCTCATATTCTGCTTGGGGGCAGTCGGCTTAACAGAGATGAGTGATAACGATGAAATTGTTTAATTTGTTTATCCCCTCGTGCACCTACACTAGCACATTCTTCTGCTGGCATAACTAATAAACACAGTGTAGCCTTAAGGTGAATGATAGCGTTTCATTCTCACGTTAAGCCACCCCCCCCACCCAACCCATACTGCATGCAGCAATCTGAGGGTAAGACCTACAAATCAGCTATACTACAAAAACGCTATTTTATTTTATAAGTGTTCTTTTTTTTTAATGCGTGTTCATTCACACGATAAACATTGACAGAAAGGCAGAAATAGCATTACAAGATTATTCAGGTTGTACTCAAGAGTTAGCCATTCCACCTGATTCACAGTGTTATAGTAACAATACAGTAAAATGTTAGAAAATGGCTCTAAAGAAATGTCAGCGTCAAAATACAAACTTAGATCTCTGATATGTAAGCATTGTGACCAACTGAAATGGGGTTTCTATGTACATGGCCGGTCCTGTAACCACAGTGACTAATTATGACCTTCAGTTACAACAAAGCAGTGGAAATGGTAGCGTCCATTAGATTGACCAGTCCAGTTAGACTGCTGTGCCTCTCTCCAGATTCTGCTTGATCTCGGCTGTGTATTTGCCATAGAACCGCTCTGCCTTCTTGTTGAACTTGGCGTTCCTCTCATTGATGTAGTCGATGTCTGCGTCATCGTTATAGGCCCTGCGTCGGCTGTATTTGGCCCGCTTCTCAATCCTGTGAAGAACAGCAAAGGATCAGTGTCAAGAAAGCAAAAAGGACACAACTTACAAACCAAAAGAATGACAATCATAGTAGAAAAACCTCATTCAGTCACTGAAAATCTGACCTCTCCAGAACGACTTACACACACACAGGCAACAATCCCTAAACGAAGACAGTCTACAAGTTCATAATTATGCCAAAGCACCAATGGAAAACCTTACTCTTCTACTCGAACACACAGGCTGGCACACAGTCACTTTTCTAACTCACAGCCTTAACTTAGTGTCTTCAAAGCAGAGATGTGCGTCATGCCCTGGCAGCTCCTTCTCTGTCTAATCTCTCACAGGAGCATCACTAACACAAGGCCTCTCAAAAATAGTTTAGCACTGAGAGGAGAGAAAAGATAGAAGGCAAATGTAACCAAGGGACACTACGGAAGGGAATATGCTGGTCAGGTGTGAGGGACTTCAGGACTTGACCTTAGCTGGTACGGAAGGTCTAACGTGCAGCTCGACTGCTCTATTCCATGGCCATTCTTTTGAAAGGCACCGCCATGCATTACTTTATTGGGGAAAATCTGTTCTGACCAACTTAACACCAAATCATGCAGATGCACCAGAAACTAGGGTAATCTAAGGGGTGAGAATCAGAGAGGAGGGCTCATTAACTAGGCCACATATCTTCTTTCTAAGTTTTCCAGCACCTCCCCAGCGGGAGATACCATAAAAGAGCCTTATCAGCCAGTCCCATCAGGCTCCCAACACTGGGATTCATTCAGTAGGCATCAGATATGCCCTGGTTTCATGCACGCACATGTCTGCCTCTCCCATTCACAGAGGGCTCTCACTCTTTCCACAAATGGACCTCGTTTTGGACTCCAGTACATTAAATGGGAGGTCAGAGGAGGTTAGGATCTCGCTCTCATCTCTGTTACACTTACTGTTTCTCCACATCCTCCACCATGCGGTCGATGCCCTCCTTGGATGGGATGTGGGTCCCATGGATCAGGCTGTTGGATGTGGGGTGGAAGTCCTCGCCACTGTGAGACAGAACAGGAGAGTCYGTTAACACAATATCAATTTTAAATGATCCTCCTCAACACCATCCATCTCTCCAAGCTGAATATGACCCATCTCTATGACTGGAAACATTATGCTGTAGTGTAGTGCACCCTTCACAGCTCCACATGTGGCAGCAATTAAGGCGAAAAACCTGTGGGTGCTGAACTCATCTTTGGCRGATCAAGAAAACCCACCATAACTATAACCATACCGTTCCTCTCTGAGCGTATGCCTCACATTGACACTTAAGACATTAAATGATTTTGTGACAATGTCAAAACTAACCATGGGGCAGGAGTGGGGCACACTGCCTGACATTTAATTGAATCCTTTGTGCACATGATCAGTGAAAACTGTGTGATAGTAGCGTCAATTATCCATTTGACACAATTAAAACATTTCATAGTACCCGTTTTATGGGGGAAACAGTCTTTGAAACATGTGCCTTTTCAAAACCAATATATAGGACTTGTGCTTGAGGACATTGGGAGGCAACCCTGCARGGTCGACTC
Source organism: Salvelinus sp. IW2-2015 (assembly GCF_002910315.2). Taxonomy (NCBI): domain Eukaryota; kingdom Metazoa; phylum Chordata; class Actinopteri; order Salmoniformes; family Salmonidae; genus Salvelinus; species Salvelinus sp. IW2-2015. Next base: position 21,110,852 of record NC_036849.1, read on the forward strand.
ATTGGAGACAATATCAAAGACACTCAGTAATGGAAAATGAGAGAGGAGTTTTATAAGGGGGCTCCGGCTCACCACTGCTCTCGCTGCCTCTCGTAGCCGTCCATGTCTGGTTTGATCTGTTTGGTGAGGCGCTGGTACTGTCGCAGCTGGGCCTCCGCGTAACCTGCGGGCCAATGGCAGCAAACAAGAGAGGTTATAATTACCGGAACAAACGACAAGCAGGCGCAAAGCTCTGCGACAAAACCTGCGTCTGGTTAGGGGAGATGAGGAGGCCGCTTTCAAGCCCCTCTGGTGATAATTTTCTCCCCAGAGGTTTAATTCAGAGACGTTTTGATGCAACAGATGGCAGCCATATTTGGGAAACGCAGTGATCCCTTTTGGCAGATTAAATTGGAGGTAGTTAAAAATGATTTATCCCGAGGGGTCTTTACACGCACCCAGAATTCCGTTACAGAATACCTTGGTACATGGCTGCCCTGTTGTGGAATGACAGTACCACCTCCAGTAGTCGTCTTCCACAATCTAACTTCTGCTGCATTACTGACTGGCCTTTGGTGTCTTCAAAAACAAGGTGGTGTCTTCAAAAACAACCAGGCTCTACAGTACAATATTAAAGTCACACTTTCCCACTTGTATCTCCAGGCGTATCTMATTTTAGATAGCATTTTTTTTTTWATGGATTGAGGATGTACAGCATGACATACTGGTAGATGCTCTCCAAGCGCACGATTGAATGGCCCTCAGCTAAAGAGGCAGACCTTAGCTCTTCCTGAACATGTGGCCTTACCAGTTATAGCTTATAAGTAGAAACCATAGTTTTTCTTGTTCAGAAAAACTGACCAGCTGAGGCATAGCTATCCAGTTCGCTCAAAAAAAATGTGTAATCTCTCTCACCTGAGAATCCTGGGTCAGGGTTCTTCTTCTTCTTCTTTCTCTCCCACCGCTCAGCATCCTCAGCACTGATCTCTAGCAGTTTCACCCGGTCATAGTCRTCCCCTTTGGCCGCACACTCCTGAAATCCCACAGACACACACCAAGTCACTAAACAGCAACAGTGTGCATACAATTACTATATAACGTTACTTATTAGAGGTCGACCAATTAAATCGGCTCGGCCGATTAATCAGGGCCGATTTCAAGTTTTCATAACAATCGGTAATCAGCCTTTTTGGACGTAATTATGGCTGATTACATTGCAATCCACGAGGAGACTGCTTGGCAGGCTGACCCCCTGTTACGCGAGTGCAGCATCAAAAGGACCTTGTGGCTGCAAAAAGCCAAGGTAAGTTGCTAGCTAGCATTAAACTTATCTTATAAAAAAATATATAATTCTTCACATAATCACTAGTGAACTACACATGGTTGATGATGTTACTAGGTTAACTAGCTTGTCCTGCGTTGCATATAATCAATGCGGTGCCTGTTATTTATCATTGAATCACAGCCTACTTCAACTTCCCCAAACGGGTGATGATTTAACAAAAGTGCATTCGCGAAAAAAGCCCAATCGTTGCACAAATGTACCTAATCATCAACACCTTTCTTATTATCAATACACAAGTATATATTTTTAAACCTACATATGTAGTTAAAATAAATTCACGTTAGCAGGCAATATTAACTATGGGAATTGTGTAATTTCTCTTGCGTTCAGTGCAAGCAGAGTCATATGCAGCAGTTTGGGCCACCTGGCTTGTTGCGAACTGTGTGAGGACCATTTCTTCCTAACAAAGACCGTAATTAACTTGTCAGAATTTGACATAATTATGACATAACAATCAAGGTTGTGCAATGTAACAGCAATATTTAGACTTAGTGTTGCCATCCATTCGATAAAATACTGAACGGTTCCTTATTTCACTGAAAGAACAAACGTTTTGTTTTCGAAATGATAGTTTCCGGATTTGACCATATTAATGACCAAAGGCTCGTATTTCTGTGTGTTTATTATAATTAAGTATAGGATGATATTTGATAGAGCAGTCTGACTGAGCGGTGGTAGGCAGCAGCAGGCTCGTAAGCATTCATTCAAACAGCACTTTACTGCGTTTGCTTCAAACAGCTTTTAGCAATGTTTGAAGCACAGCGCTGTTTATGACTTCAAGCCTATCAACTCCCGAGATTAGGCTGGCAATACTATAGTGCCTATAAGAACATCCAATAGTCAAAGGTATATGAAATACAAATGGTATAGAGAGAAATAGTCCTATAATTCCTATAATAACTACAACCTAAAACTTCTTAACTGGGAATATTGAAGACTCATGTTAAAAGGAACCACCAGCTTTCATATGTTCTCAWGTTCTGAGCAAGGAACTTAAACGTTAGCTTTTTTACATGGCACATATTGGACTTTTACTTTCTTCTCCAACACTGTGTTTTTGCATTATTTAAACCAAATTGAACAMGTTTCATTATTTATTTGAGACTAAATTGATTTTATTTATGCATTATATGAAGTTAAAAAAAWATGTTTATTGTTCATTCAGTATTGTTGTAATTGTCATTATTACAAATAAATAAAACAATTGGCCGATTAATCGGTATRGGCTTTTTTTGGTCCTCCAATAATCGGTATCGGCGTTGAAAAATCATAATCGGTCGACCTCTATTACTTATCTATTATCCTAAGGTACACAACTTGCAGTTGACTTCTGACATCCTGCTCTCTGTCATCAGCCAACAAAAAAAACATTGTCCTACACATGTGACGGTTCATTCAGAAAGCAGTGCCTCTGRGATAATAATAATGTTCAACATAGCTGTGGACATCTGTAGCTCAGTTGGTAGAGCATTGCGCTTAAAAATGCCAGGATAGTGTTTGATTGCCAGGACCACCCATATGTAAAATGTATGCAAGCATGACTAATTTGGATAAAAGCATCTGCTAAATGGCATATATAATTAATATATTACAAATAAGTCAGTTGATGAACATGTACCTTTTTCTTTTCATCAGTCATTAGTTCCCACTCCAGACGGGCTTTCTTTGCCTCCCAGTTAGTTGGTAGCTTCAGTCTTTTGTCCTCCTCCACAACCTCCTTGTGATTGAGTTTGCGTGCTTCATTCTGCAATGGATACCACAAAATACATAAATTCCAGAACGTGAATACAAAGAATGCAGATCCAAGATATACCATGTAAACTCAAGCTACTTCCAAACTCAAATGAGGATAGGCTTCATATGACGTTACTAAAATGTGTCTGAAATGGAATAACCTTGGAACACAGACCCTTTTGAAATGCAGTTCCCGGAATTTTCGCAGTCTCTCCTCTCTTTTCTGAGATGCAGCACATTCGGTCTGTTCATCAGTGACCGACGCAGATACCTATGGAAAATATAGTTTTAGCTAACGTTAATTAGCTAGCTTGCATAAAATACTAACTCCGAATGTCGGATCCGTGCTGTACCTTACAGTGGCAAGACAAAGCAAGGTAACGTTTTCTACGTATCATGCTAATCCACTACAAACATCAGCAACTAAAAGCAAATTGAAAACATATAACGTTAACTAGCTAAGAGTTCGAAAGAGAATGGTCTGAAATGCTAGCAAATTACCTAACGTTAGCTTGCTAATGCTATTAGCGCTGGCCATTGGACTGTAAAAGACAGGAGTACTCCATTGGGTACACTAACACATTTCAAATGCCATATTTATTTTCAATAATTGTTTATCTTCATCACAAATAATGAAAAACACCTTTTCATTATTGAAGGATTTCATTTGTCAAAACACCAACCTCAAAACAGGACGCCATCGTTGGGTTGGCAGGCAGGAAGTCTTCACTCTGAATGTCGGATGTTACGCAATGAACGGAACTGCAGGTCGTCATAAAAATTTTCAATCAAATATTTAATATTATTTGTATAGTATTTAGATTTTTTTAAATACATAAAACATAATTACTCATAAAGGGGGAAATCCAATAAGGGGCTACTGTCCTGTCCAATAAGGGGATACTGTCCTGCCTAATACATTGATAGGTGGATAAAAAAAAGTCACCTTGTTTTCACTCCACACATGTATATACCTCATTCATTATCTCCAGTAAGATACTACCACTGACCTGAGAACATATACAGTATCAGTCAAACGGCTTTTTCTTTATTTTTTCCTATTTTCTACATTGTAGAATAATAGTGAAGACATCAAAACTATGAAATAACATATATTGAATCATGTAGTAACCAAAAAAGTGTTAAACAAATCAAAATATATTTTAGATTTTAGATTCTTCAAAGTAGCCACCCTTTGCCATGATGACAGCTTTGCACACTCTTGGCGTTCTCTCAACCAGCTTCATGAGGTAGTCACCAGGAAAGCATTTCAATTAACAGGTGTGCCTTGTTAAAAGTTCATTTGTGGAATTTCTTTCCTTCTTAATGCGTTTGAGCAAATAATTTGTGTTGTGACAAGGTTTGTGTTGTGACAAGGTATGCAGAAGATAGCCCTATTTGGTGAAAGACCAAGTCCATATTATGGCAAGAACAGCTCAAATAAGCAAAGAGAAACGACAGTCCATCATTACTTTAAGACATGAAGGTCAGTCAATCCGGAAAATTTCAAGGACTTTGAAAGTTTATTCAAGTGCAGTCGCTAAAACCATTGAAATTGGCTCTCATGAGGACCGCCACAGGAAAGGAATACCCAGAGTTACCTCTGCTGCAGAGGATAAGTTTATTAGAGTGACCAGCCTCAGACATTGCAGCCCAAATAAATGCTTCACAAAGTTCAAGTAACAGACACATCTTAACATCAACTGTTCAGAGGAGACTGTGTGAATCAGGCTTTCACAGTCAAATTGCTACAAAGAAGCCACTACTAAAGGACACCAATAAGAAGAAGAGACTTGCGTGGGCCAAGAAACATGAGCAGTGGACATTAGACTGGTGGAAATCTGTCCTTTGGTCTGATGAGTCCAAATTTGAGACTTTTGGTTCCAACTGCCGTTTCTTTTTGAGTCGCAGAGTAGGTGAACGGATGATCTCCGCATGTGTGGTACCCACCGTGAAGCATGGAGGAGATGTGATGGTGTGGGGGTGCTTTGCTGGTGACACTGTCAGTGATTTATTTTGAATTCAAGGCACACTTAACCAGCATGGCTACCACAGCATTCTGCAGCGATACGCCATCCCATCTGGTTTGCACTTAGTGGGACTGTCATTTGTTTTTCAACAAGACAATGACCCAAAACACACCTCCAGGCTGTGTAAGGGCTATTTGACCAAGAGGGAGAGGGATGGAGTGCTGCATCAGATGACCTGGCCTCCACAATCACCTGACTTCAACCCATTTGAGATGGTTTGGGATGAGTTGGACTGCAGAGTGAAGGAAAAGCAGCCAACAAGTGGGCTCCCGCATGACGCAGCGGTCTAAGACACTGCAACTCAATGCAAGAAGCATCACTGCAGTCCCTGGTTTGAATCAAGGCAGCATCACATCCAGCCGTGATTGGGAGTCGCATAGGYCGGCGCACAATTGGCCCAGTGTCGTCCGGGTTTGGCTGGGGTAGGCCGTCATTGTAAATAAMAWTTTGTTCTTAACTGACTTGCCTAGTTAAATAAAAAAAATACACATTTTCATATGTGGGAACTCCTTCAAGTCTTTTGGAAAAGCATTCCAATTGAAGCTGGCTGAGAGAATGCCAAGAGTGTGCAAAGCTATCATCAAGGCAAAGGGTGGCTACTTTAAAGAATCTAAAATATATTTTGATTTGTTTAACACATTTTTGGTTACTACATAGTTATTTCATAGTTTTGATGTCTTCACTATTATTCTACAATGTAAAAAATAGTAAAAAATAAATAAAAACCTTTGAATGAGTAGGTGTGTCCAAACTTTTGACTGGTACTGTATATATTTTTCAAAGTTCTGTAAGAATTGAGGATCAAGTAACAATGACACTTATTGGATATGTCAGGGAGACAGGCATTAGTTACATAAACAATAAAAAAAGGTTAAATTATGAACAGATAGAGAGCTATCTGAGTATTCACCGTAGCTATTATGTCACTGTGTGAGAGCCAGATCTATTATCGTGACACCATGACAAAAGTCATTGCTTTGCATCTTGCATTTCATAATAATGTCTTTGTGTTGAAATTATAACCAGACTTTTACTTTTTTTCTCCTGATGTTTAATCAAATAATGGTGTGATTACAGATATGACTGGAAGTAATAGAAAGCATGAAAGGTCAAGCGTAAAGTCAGACCTCAGTTTTCCACACTGACAGAGACCAGAGACCATGACAGTGACTGTTGATTTGTTTGAAGTCTCAGTTGTTATGCTCTTTCACTGCACAATAAATGGCAGCTCATGCCAATCAACAATACATCCTTTTCTTGGCAAATTCAATACAGTATGCAGTGGCCTGAATGTATTAAATATGATTTTAAGATCTGTTCTTTAGACAATAGTGAACCCTGTTAAATGGCAACTTTAGCATGTTTGACTTGCCAGAATGGATGTATTCCCTATTTGATTGCATTATACTAATAGAGCTCTTTTTGAGGATGTAATTAAGTGGAGTTTATAGTCTTAGATTAAAGCATCCTCTAGATCACAGGCAATGTTAATGGAGTGATGCATTTTCACTGGGAACCAGATGGGAGCACATCACAGCGAAGCAAAACAGCACTAAAGGAATGGGCAGGGCCCTGCCATTGCTGTTATAGGAAATAAAAAAGAGGGCAAAGTGCATTAAAAACAACAGCAACTGAAAGACTGTCTATTTCAACACAAAATGGTGGCTTGCAGAACATTCATCTTGATATTGTGAAGGAGAAAGTAACCTGACACAGGCTTTTTTGGAACAGTTCTTTTGCCTCCGTGTTATCCTTAAATTCTGGCAAATGATGATACGTGTGTGAGTATCTGCAATTTTGAATATGAGCGTGTGGCTTGTCCTCTTTGTTGTTACTCAAGAGCAATACATCACTCTAGTGCCATTAATATCTTTCCAGATTTTGACACGTATCTCAGTTGTATATCATAAACACACTTTCACAGGCAAGCACACACACACGCGTGTAATTACGCAGCATGCACACACGCACACACGCTAGCACGTACGCACGCACGCACACACGCACGCACGCACGCACACACACACACACACACACAACACATTAACCAATAACTTCCTTCAGGAGTTCTCCATTACAAATAAATTGAATGGGTGAACACCCCAAATCAATGGAAGAATGTTCTCAGAGAGGGAGCGAGAGAGTCCTTCCATGTTCCAATGTGTAGGACTGTTTCTCCTCCAGCCCTTCTTGAATAAATCCCCATCTCATCCAGAGCTGTAAAGGCTGATTAAAGCAGCTCACTCATGACCATTACTCTAATGACACTGTTTGGAGATCAGCTTTAGAGACAACATATCAGACACAATTAGTCCAGGAGCCAGGAGGACACCCATATTGTGTTTACTGGAAGTGTCCATCTGGACAAAAGGCTTGTTGACGKATACTGGGGATTGCTGTTACCAGGCACGCCACCTCCAATAGACCTGGGTTAGTGTGGACAAAGATGGCGTATTCTAGAACCACCAGTGTCAGTCTTTTCTATGGACATACAGGAGAGTAGGCCCCAGCAAGGTTCAAATTCTTGACTTTAAATTAGGAACCCTGGCTGGCCCTGGGCCCCACAGCCCTCCAATAGAGAGACTCAACAGTTCTGTCACTGCTTGTTAAGGGATGTTAAGCCCCCATTACAGTAGGAGATGGGACGACCATGGGTTTGGGCCACCCAAAAAATGCTGAACCACCACTCTTCAATATTAACTTTTCCAGTCAGGCAAATCGGGCCTGTAATAGGGTAATTTGATATGTGCAAATACAAGGCACACTTGCAAAAATGCTACAGGGGACATTTATAAATATGGCATATAGCAGAGTACTTCATAATCTTTCCTGATTCATAAAACAGCACATTATATTGGTCTTATTGGCTACCCACCACTGCTATAWGTTTTTTTTACATGGGGAAATGCATTTGGCTTGTGTTGTTATCTTCCTTTAATAACCCACCCCCTTTCTTGTAGCCCAGTGATATCGCTCCGGGGGCAGGGCCTCTCTGCATGAGCAGCTGCCTTACATCTGGAACTTAATATAAACATCATGGCCAATAAAATCATTCCATTTCCTTAATTACTATTCCTGTCATTTCCGCACTAAATGAAAAGTTATTAATTCTGGGCCAACACAAACACACTCCTCCAATATGAGGAGCTACTCCTGAAGCTGCATCACCCCGACTACAGAGCGCTATCACTGGGCTYGAAGCCCCACATGTAAGGGATCAAGGCCCCCCCGTGTATGTGCGGGGATAGGAGGCCATGGTGCCGCATATATTAATGGAACACGAAATGGCGTCTTGTTTTCCATCCCCACCAAATCCACCACTGAAGTCAGTAAAACCATGACAGGCGCAACCACTCTTGTTTTGTCTCTCCCTCTCTCTTCTTCTCTCTCTCTCTCTCTTTATTTTTCTCTCTCTCTCTCTCCCTTGTTCTTTCACTGCTTCTCAGTATGTTCAACACATGCCTTTAATGACCGACCTACCGTTTTTCTCTCTATAGCTCAGTACTTCTCTTTTCTCCAAAACAATTTTTCACTCACTTCTTTCACACACTCTGACTGTCCCACTGTTCCTCCCTGTCTGTGTGGTTGCTGGTGAAGGTGAGATTCTCTGTGGTGATGACAGCCATGGCCCTGGTGGTGGCCAGTCTAGTGGCCAGCCTGGTGGCCAGCCTGTGCCCATAATTCCAGAGGTGTTAAAGCAATTCTCCTTCTTGCCTGCCCCAGACACGTGCTGGAAGGAAATCACAATCTTTCACACTGTCATATGTCCCACACAGAATTATCAACGGAAACCAGCTCTACAATACGTCATTATCATCTCTTTCTAGCAGTTGTAATGTGTCCCATTGATTTCACAGCTCCCACTGCCTTCACACATAGCCAACGGGCACAGATGAATGGAGGCTGCACATGGATACATAGATGCATCTCCTTGTAAAATGTGTCACACCAAACTTATCTTTGCATCTGCATACGTACATGGTGATGAATGCTTGACACACGTTAATTTCAGCCAAAAGCTTCACTATCCCTCACATTAGTATGTTTTGTATAATGGAAATGAATGTTCTGATTCTTCTTGAACCATTTTATTATCCACGAGTGGAAAAGGATTAAGTGTGCGATATAAGATAATTTAGAGAGTGATTCATACACAACGATGAATGTATGCACTCAAATACCACTGGTTTTGTAGTCAATGCTCTTTCTGCACCACACACACTTACATTCCCAATTAAAGCCCATTATGGTTGTTCCACTAGAAACGACCACGGAGAGCAGCACCACGGACTCAACATTGTGGGTAAACAGATGTCTCTTGTGCTGTTATCCAAAGGAACTCAGGCTAATCCACAAACTTTATGATCATAATTAGGGGAGAGTGGGTTGAGCCAAAGGGGTAAGTTGAGCCACCCTTGTTTCTAGGAAACCATCATTTGACCAAATATTTAGGAAGAGGTCAACATTTCATGGAGTCTGTGAAGGAAGAAAAGTGGTAAGCAAGTTAGGTCCAAAAAACAGATTTTCACCACGTTAAATTAATTTATTGTGTTAGAGGTTTCATAATTATTGTATCTAAACCAAAGTAGATCATTAAGATTGTTCTATACATCAGTTGGGGTCTCCATAAGCTTCGATATGAGGTCCTAAATCTACAAGAAAGTACATCCTTGTAGCTGTGTGGGCTAATATCGTCAAAATGTTTGCCAAAATGAGCCAATGGCTGTGGGGTAAGTTGAGCCAATGGTTGCGCCAATTGCAAGTTGAGCAAATGGAAGCGTTTTCTTCCCAGGCGTACTGCAAGGCATTATCACTGGGATATGAGGTAACAACAGTAACAACTATGTTAAAAGTTTTTTTTTAAAGTACAACGTGTTTGTTAGGTGTTAAGCTTGGACTAAAATATATTTTAAACGATTAAAAGACAAAAAAGCAATTGTGATTGTGTTGAATTGTGTTTGGGAAATAAAGATAGACATGATTTAAAAAGTTAGTGGTAATATTTCATTCAGTACAGAAATGTGTAGGTGGCTTAACTTACCCTGTCCCCATAAGTTGTGTAAGGTGAGCCAAGAGACCACTTTGTTTGGACAAGCTATGTTTTAAAAACTGTAATGTTTACATGAATACTGATTATTTCCAGGGATACACAACATCCTGAAATATACTGTCTGTAGATATCTTTGTTAGAAGAATACTATATTTCCCTTGATAGAGTGATGCTGAATGTAAAAAATAAATAAACTTACTCAACTCTCCTCTACTGATCAAAATGAAAGTGAGAGAGCAGCCTTTATTGAGGACAGCAATACAAAAGTAAATGGAATTTGAGAATTAGAAGTGTGGGCATTTGCTTTTCTTGTTGAGCAGATGTCTTACTGGACCTGGGGGGATGGGATGCCCATGACCACAAGAGGGCGACATACAACACCATTAATGAGCAACTATGTGTAATAGGGTAAAAACCAAAAACCTATAGTTGATATAGATATCACTTTTAAAGGGCCATTCTCAATCAATAAAATTATACCATAAACAGGACATGTAGTGTGGCTCCATAGAAATAAGCACACCATTATTTTTTCGAACTCATCAAAGCTTAATAGATTTAATAGATTAATTAATTAATAGATCAATAGATTTGGATACGTTGCACTGATGAAAGCAAGAAACTAATTCATAAACACACAAGTTCAATATAGGTGTCACATGGTTGTGCGTTGCCAAAAGTGTCATGTGTTTACGCATCTCTGTTCCCATCGTCTTTCCCCACAAGCTTAATTAGATATTACAGTTCTCACTTTGCTTCACAATACTCTGTTGTGGACAGCTGCGTAGGAACCTGGCCTTGCCAACAGCCTCTGGATATACAGCTGTGTGGGGAACAGTCCTTCCTATCTACCCTTTGGTCAACGCAGCAAATCAGGCCCAACATCAAACCAACTGACCGCGGAACACACACAGCAGCTTCCTCCCATCAGAACATTTGGAACAGTAACAAACCATTTTACATGTAAAAAAAAACAACTGATTGGTATTTTTATCTCCAGTTCACACCACCACCAATGATATAATATTAAATCTGGTGATGCAAGCTACTGCCAGGTTGCTTCTTTGACATTCAAGTGGTAAATGAGATCTTTCTTTAAGAACAACGGTATCAATTATTAACTGAGTTTTCCACAAGTTGTGGAGGCTCATGACCACTTGTTTAATGTGCAACAGGCAGGCCTCCCTCTAAACTATTGTCTTTTACAAGAAATTTGGCTTGGCCCCGAAGACCCTTACAAACTTCGACAGATGCACCATTGGGAGCATCCTGTCGGGCCACCGCCTGGTACGGTAATCGCACCGCCCACAATCGCATGGCTCTCCAGAGGGTGGTACGGTCAGCCCAACGCATCACCGGTGGCACACTGCCTGCCCTCCAGGACATCTTCAGCACCTGGTGTCACAGGAAGACCAAGAAGGACATCAAGAACCTCAGCCACCTGAGCAATCTCCATAGACAAACATTGGCAGTAGAATAGCCTTACTGAAGTGCTCAGTGTCTTTCAATGTGGGACCGTCATAGGATGCTACCTTTCCACCAAGTCAGTCCATCAAATTTCTGCCCTGCTACAGTTGCCCCGGTCAACTGTAAGTGCTGTTATTGTGAAGTGGAAACGTCTAGGTGCAGCAACAGCTCAGCCGCGAAGTGGTAGGTCACACAAGTTCACAGAATGGGACTGAAGAAAATCGTCTCTCCTCAGTTGCAACAATCACTACTGAGTTCCAAACTGCCTCTGGAAGCAACGTCAGCACAATAACTGTTTGTCGGGAGCATCATGAAATGGGTTTCCATGGCCGAGCAGCCGCACACAAGCCTAAGATCACCATGCGCAATGCCAAGCGTCTACTACTGGAGCAGTAGAAACGCGTTCTCTGGAGTGATGAATCACGCTTCACTATCTGGCAGTCTGACGGACGAATCTGGGTTTGGCGGATGCCCGGAGAACGCTATCTGCCCCAATGCATGGTGCCAACTGTAAAGTTTGGTGGAGGAGGAATAATGGTCAGGGGCTGTTTTTCATTGTTTTGGCTAGGCCCCTTAGTTCCAGTGAAGGGAAATCTTAAAGCTACAGCAAACAAAGACATATACGATTCTGTACTTTCAACTTTGTGCAACAATTGGGGAAGGCCCTTTCCTGTTTTAGCATGACAATGCCCCCATTCACAAAGCGAGGTCCATATAGAAATGGTTTGTCGAGATTGTTGTGGAAGAACTTGACTTACCTGCACAGATCCCTGACCTCAACCCGATCAAACACCTTTGGGATGAATTGGAACACTGAATCGTCCAACATCATTGCCCGACCTCAGTAATGCTCTTGTGGCTGAATGGAAGCAAATCCCTGCAGCACTGTTCCAACATCTAGTGGGAAGCCTTTCCAGAAGAGTGAGGCTGTTATAGCAACAAAGGGGCGATCAACTCCATATTAATGCCTATGATTTTGGAATGAGATGATCGACAAGCAGGTGTCCACATACCTTTGGTCATGTAGTGAATCCCAGAGTAACTGACCTGGGCTGTTGGACTGTTTCACATATTGCTCTCTAAACACTTCAATGATGTAGAGATTGTGGGTTCAGTATGTAAACGTATGAGGTGTTTCCTCTACAGTGGGTTATAATCCAGCCCTTTAGGGAGAGCTCACAGAGTACTATGTAAAGTATTCTGTGTGAATTTATTCTTAATCCTGATACATGAGGGGAAAGTTCTAGCAAATAATGTGTGTGTGTGCGTGTGTGTGTCTCAGAGAGAGAGAAGCAGAGAGAGAGGGAGAAAGAGAGAGAAATAGAGAGAAACTGTGTAAACAGGGTGTAGAAACCAGATATCCCCCCAATAGGGAGAGAATGTGTTTAGCAGAGTCCATTAAAGCCTAATACCTCGGAGGGAAAGGCTTGTGTTTGGCATGGGGTTAGTCTATACTATGGAGGTGCATGTTCCCTGCTGTAACTAGCAGGCCGGCTAGACTCTCCCCAGACCAGACTGGGAGTGAGTAATGGGTTGGGGTGTTTCCAGACTCACAGCCCCTCATGAGCCCAGTCCAGCTCTTGTGATGATGTTACAGGGATAGTAAGTGAGCTAGAGACAGAGAGAAATAGAGAAACAGAGAAACAGAGAGAGAGAGAGAAAGAGAGAGAGAGGCGCTTGTCTCCTCTAGCTGATGGAGGTAATGTCAGATCATATTGCAGAGGAAGCTGAACTGACAGAGGAATAATCTATCGGATTCAGATTAAAATTCACAATATTATTGAGCCTTGTTTATAAACACACATTCAGGAGTATAATTTATTGTGTGTCTGTATAGATCTTTAGTATTTTGAAAATAGGGCCTAAAGCAGGCCTCTTTGTCCACCTTTCTTTTTTATATTTGTTTAACTTTGACCACAAGCAATATGTAAACTGGCACTTAGTGTGAGGTTATAAGTAGGGTTTCACATTTTGGGGAATATTCAGAGGTGGAAACTTTCCGTGAGATTAACGGGAATATATGGGAATTAACGGGAATATATGGGAATTAACGGAAATATATGCAAATTATATTAATACCATTTAAATGTAGATGTTTTTTTGCATTGGATATATTTACCATATCATATGGAGACAGAAACATAAACTTTAACATCATCATAAGTAGACATAATTGCAAATGATTAAATCCTTCCAATAGAAATTTAAAAAACAATTTAGTTACAAATTTAACTTTAATTAAATGAGGACTCTTCACATGGGATCATTTCACTGAACAACAAAATATAGGAAATATTGAATGATCCCCAATGATCCATCGCATCTCCCAAAAACTTTTTCAACATACATAGTCTAGAAACTCAATTTTTGGTTGTCTTTCTCTTAGGCTTCCATGTCTTCTCCCTGGACCTTCTCAATGTCCACCTCTTGTACATCAGACTCTGAGGCCTCATCTTCATTGTCACTTTCCAACCTTGTTGAGGATGGCTCGTTGTCAGGCTCAAAAAGCCTCAAATTTGCCTGGATGGCCACCAATTTTTCAACCCTTGTGTTGGTCAGCCTGTTGAGTGATTTGGTGTGTGTGTTCCCAAACAAGGACCAGTTGCACTCTGAGGCGGCTGATGTTGGTGGGATTTGGAGGATGATGGAGGCAACAGGGGAAAGAGCCTCAGATCCACAAAATCCCTTCCACCAGGTGGCTGGCTGATGAGATATGTTGGCACGACTGCCATATTGCATCTCCATCCCAAAGCCCTTGCTTGGAAGTTTCCCGCCCTGATTTGTTTCACCTGTCCTTGTGCTTGTCTCCACCCCCCTCCCGGTGTTGCCTGTCTTCCCCACTCATCCCCTGGGTATTTATACCTGTGTTTTCTGTCTGTCTGTGCCAGTTCATCTTGTTTGTTCAAGTCAACCAGCATTTTCTCAGCTCCTGTTTTTACCCAGTCTCTTTTCTCGTCCTCCTGGTTTTGGACCCTTATCTGTCCTGACGCTGAGCTTGCCTGCCTGACCACTCTGTCTGCCCCTGAGCCTGCCTGCCGTCCTGTACTTTTGCCACTACTCTGGATTATCGACCCCTGCCTGCTTGACCTGTCATTTGACTGCCCCTGTTTGCTTCGTCCAGGCCAAGGTGGTGAGACACGGTAGTGATGACACCAGAGGCGTTGTTGATCTCTGCACCAGACAGGATGCTCTTGCCAGCATATTTGGGGTCCAACGTACGTTGCAGCGTGTATGGGCTTCAGGCAGAAATCTTCATACTTTTTGATGTATTTCAGAACTGCAGTTTCCTCTGCTTGGAGCAAATAGTGAAGTGTGCAGGGCAGTACGGATTTCTGAACATCAGACATGATGGCATTGTCTCGCTCAATCCGTGCAATGGCTACTACTATAGGTTTCACTCTGTGCTTACCACTCTCTCCCAAAATATATCATCCAGGAGGATCCTCTTGATGGGGCTGTCCATATCGGCAGACTGTGATATGGCCATTTCTTGGAGAGACTCCTTCCCCTCCAGGAGACTGTCAAACATGATGACAACACCACCAGATGGGTGTTGCTGGGCAGCTTCAATGTGGTGCTCTTATTCTTCTCACTTTGCTTGGTGAGGTAGATTGCTGCTATAACTTGATGACCCTTCACATACCTAACCTTTTCCTTGGCTCTCTCGTAGATTGTGTCCATTGTTTTCAGTGCCATGATGTCCTTGAGGAGCATATTCTATGCATGAGCAGCACAGCCAATGTGTGTGATGTGAGGGTACGACTACTCCACTTTAGACCAAGCAGCCTTCATGCTCACAGCATTGTCTGTCACCAGTGCAAATACCTTCAGTGGTCCAAGGTTATTGATGACTGCCTTCAGCTCATCTGCAATGTAGAGACCGGTGTGTCTGTTGTTCCTTGTGTCTGTGCTCTTGTAGAATAGTAGTTGAGGGGTGGAGATTATGTAGTTACAGTGGCAAGAAAAGTATGTGAACCCTTTGGAATTACCTGGACTGCATAAATTGGTCATCAAATTTGATCTGATCTTCATCTAAGTCACAACAATAGACAAACAGTCTGCTTAAACTCAGAACAAACAATAATATGTTTTCATGTCTTTATTGAACACACCGTGTAAACATTCACAGTGTAGGGTGGGAAAAGTATGTGAACCCTTTAATAAGGATTTAATAACTGGTTGACCCTCCTTTGGCAGCAATAAACTCAACCAAACGTTTTCTGTAGTTGCGGATCAGACCTGCACAACGGCCAAGAGGAATTTTGGACCATTCCTCTTTACAAAACTGTTTCAGTTCAGAAATATTCTTGATGTCTGGTGTGAACCGCTCTCTTGAGGTCATGCCACAGCATCTCAATCGGGTTGAGGTCAGGACTCTGACTGGGTTAGTTCAGAAGGCCTATTTTCTTCTGTTGAAGCCTTTCTGTTGTTGGTTTTTACTTCTGTGTTTTGGGTCGTCGTCCTGTTGCATCACCCAACTTCTGTTGAGCTTCAATTGGTGGACAAATAGCCTTACATTCTCCTGCAAAATGTCTTGATAAACTTGGGAATTAATTTTTCCGTCGACGATAGCAAGCTGTCCAGGCCCTGAGGCAGTAAAGCAGCTTCAAACCATGATGCTCCCTCCACCATACTTTACAGTTTTGATGAGGTTTTGATGTTCCTGTGCTGTGCCTTTTTTTCTCCACACATAGTGTTGTGTGTTCCTTCCAAACATCTCAACTTTAGTTTAATCTGTCCTCTGAATATTTATGTCATATAAAATATATTCACCCCACCCAGTACTGTAATCAAAACTTACCAGAAAGCATGTAGTCCTTGGCTCAGACAGTGTAGTAGTGTGGGCTCAATAGCATCTCATTAGTGTGCAAGATCTTGAGAATCAGCTGTACATGTGATGGATGAGTGCACTGCACATGTGATGGAAGAATGCACTGTACATGCAGAGAGTTGCAATTCCATTGAATTGGGGTAGTTTAACCAAAATATGCCACAAGACCTAGAATTGCCTTGTGTATCCCACAAAAAAGGTTACCTGTTATAAGCTAACTTTTTTAAATGAATTTAAGCAAAATTCCCCAAATTCCTGTCTTAAATACCCGGGCTTAACTTCCCATGGAACATTTCCGGAAAAATTCCCTTTGCACCCCTATTTATAAGCCACAGTGACCTCCAAATCTCAAAATCCTGCACCAGCGATGGTTGTATGGACTGAATCGGTCTGGTCTGTGGCCTTGTCTGGAGAAACAAACCGTAGAATACCATACTATTTATTCTGTTGGGGGTTGAGGACTTGGGATGTGGAGAAAATTATACAAATTAGATTGTTGTTCTGGAACATGCCTCGACAGTAAAGAGCAATCTTCCCTTTTGTCTCTTCATTTATTGCACCCCCATGGCTTWTTCCCCTTGTGATTAACTGGTTATTGGCTCTCTCCTCCTCTGCTACACCATCCCCATTATYAGACCATCACTACTGCTTGCCAAGCCTTTGCGCATGATGTCACTTCCACCCCTGGTCATGATGGTTTGGGCTTGGCCAGCGATGGCTGTGACAACTTGTGCCCTACTGGGAAGACTGGGGTCTGCCAACCTGGCAGCCAGCCATCACCCCACCCCAACCCACCACCCTGCCCACAGCAGAAACTATTGCAGTCCACAAAGGAGCCCCCGTCCCTATGATTTCCTTTTCAGAGGGCAGCTTTATACTGTGTGTCCGGAATGATGTATGCCCAGTGTCAGTTAATGCCGGTTCCTCCTCCTCTCTCTCTTCCTACCTTTCATCCTACGTTTCCTCCTCCTCCTCCCCTCTTATTTAGTCTTATTTAGTCCAGGTCTTTGTTGTTGTTTTGCGAGGCAGAGCGGGGCAGGCGCTCGGCGGGCCTGTGGCGGGTGATGGATGGCTTCTGGAGAGGAAACGCAGTGCTGCCGATGAGAGAATGTGGAAATGTACGGATGGCACAAGGCCCGTTTGGCCCGGCCCATGCTGGGTTCTGTTAAAACAGCCTTTCTTCCTTGGCCAGAGGGCAAACATAGCGGGGGCTGGAGGCAGGGGAGGCACAGGGAGGGTGGGTGGACACAGGGCTGGGATCAAACAGTGCAGAGGCAATGAGGGGTGATGCTGGTGGGGGGGTAAATTGAGTGGACAGTTTTAAATCAGATCAGATGAATCATGCCAGAAACCCCCCTCCATTCCTTTCTCATGTTCTCTCTCTCCCTCTCTCTCTCTCTCCTGTCTGTCTGTGTCTGTCTGTTTCTCTCTCTGTCTGTCTGTTTATGGGGATTTTCACCACTGTGGGCTGTTCAGTGCTCAGCTCACTGCCTGGGCTGGGTTACTGAAGTCATTAGTGCTCAATGCCTAAAGACGTTAGCTGCTGTGTTTCATTTCCTACCTTGATATGAATCCTATTAATAACATACATTTTGATCGTCATAAAACGCCACTCTACACAATGTGCTCCTGTGAGCCTGCAGATGATATAGCAAGTGGAGGAAAGATCCAGAAATACTGTTTTCAATACCCTGTATTATCTAAAGTTGGGGATTTTGCTTGCGGCTGATGTTGGTACATGATGGTATGAAGAGAGGATGCAGCTGCCGTTGTTGTCTTCAGTAGTGTGTGATTATACAGGCCTCCCAACCATGGCTGTGGCTTCTGGGTTGGAAACCAAACCCCAGAAACGTGGTAAAACTGGGAGAAACCACCCGCCACTCAGTGGGTCAGATACCGGCGGGAGGAGAGTACAGTGATGATTTGGAGGTTAGAACCCAATCACTTCCTCATGTGACGATCCCACTCTGAACAGAGCCACTTCCACCAATGCTTGTTGAGATGGAGAGAGAAAGAGAGAGATGAAGGGATGGAGGGAGGGAGTGATGGAAAGAGGGAGGAAGAGGATTAAGTCGAGATGATGAGATGGGAGAGAGAGTGCACATCTCACTTTTAAATAGTGCACTGTCCCAAAATTATGGCATGAAATAGCATGAAAAACATTATACAAAAGTATGTGGACACCCCTTCAAATAAGTTGATTCGGCTATTTCAGTCACACCCTTTGCTGACAGGTGTATAAAATCGAGTACACAGCCATAAAATCTCCATAGACAAACATTGGCAGTAGAATGGCCTTACTGAAGAGCTCACCTTTCCAACAAGTCAGTTTGTCAAATTTCTGCCCTGCCTGGTCAACTGTAAGTGCTGTTATTGTGAAGTGGAAACATCTAGGAACAACAACGGCTCAGCCGTGAAGTGGTAGGCACACAAGTTCACAGAATGGGACTGCCGAGTGCTGAAGCGCGTAGCGCGTAACAATTGTCTGTCCTCGGTTGCAACACTCACTTCCGAGTTCCAAACTGCCTCTGGAAGCAATATCAGCACAATAACTGTTTGTCGGGAGCTTCATGAAATGGGTTTCAATGGCCCGAGCAACCGCACACAAGCCTAAGATCACCATGTGCAATGCCAAGCGTCGGCTGGAGTGGTGTAAAGCTTGCCACCATTGGACTGTGGAGCAGTGGAAACGCGTTCTCTGGAGTGACCGACCGAAGGACAAATATGGGTTTGGCGGATGCCAGGAGAACGCTACCTGCCCCAATGCATAGTGCCAACGGTAAAGTTTGGTGGAGGAGGAATAATGGTCTGGGGCTGTTTTTCATGGTTTGGGCTAGGCCCCTTAGTTCCAGTGAAAGGAAATCTTAACACTACAGCATACAATGACATTCTAGACAATTCTGTGCTTCCAAATTTGTGGTAACAGTTTGGCGAAGGCCCTTTCCTGTTTCAGCATGAAAATTCCCCAGTGCACAAAGCAAGGTCCATACAGAAATTGTTTGTCGAGATCGATGTAGAAGAACTTGACTTGCCTGCACAGATCCCTGACCTCAACCCCATCAAACTCCTTTGGGATGAATTGGAACGCCGACTGCGAGCCAGGCCTAATTCCCCAACATCAGTGGCCAACCTCACTAATGCTCTTGTGGCTGAATGGAAGCAAGTCCCAGCAGCAATGTTCCAACATCTAGTGGAAAGCCTTCCCAGAAGAGTGGAGGCTGTTATTGCAGCAAAGGGGGGACCAACTCCATATTAATGGCCATGATTTTGGAATGAGATGTTTGACGATCAGGTGTCCACATACTGTTGGTCATGTAGTGTATATATTTATATTCCGGAATCTAATGGCCTCTATGGTCCAGAAGCTAATTTCCTGCAATTCTAGCCATTTTGCCATGGGGTTTTGTCCTGTGTATTTAAATACTTCATTCTCGACATAGATCATTCTAATATTTCTACAACTGTACATTGTATTTTAGTTACCCTGTTTACCCACCACATATTTATTTACAGTATATATACTGGATTCTTGACATACAGTGCTGTGAAAAAGTATTTCCCCTTTTTTGATTGTCACTACTTTTGCATATTTTTGATACTAAATGTTATCAGATCTTCAACCAAAACCTAATATTAGATAAAAGAAACCTGAGTGAACAAATAACATAACAATTACATAACAATTACAATTATTTAATTTATTTCATAACTTTGTTTATGTAACAGCCGAAGCCCCTGTGTAAAAAAGTAATTACCCCCTTACACTCAATAACTGGTTGTGCCACCATTAGCTGCAATGACTCCAACCAAACGCTTCCTATAGTTTTTGGTCAGTCTCTCACTTCGCTGTGGAGGAATTTTGGCCCATTCTACCATGCAGAACTGCTTTAACTCAGCGAAATGTGTGGCTTTTGAAGCATGAACTGTTCGTTTCAAGTCCTGCCACAACATCTCAATTGGGATCAGGTCTGGACTTTGACTAAGCCATTCCAAAATGTCATATTTGTTGCTTTTTAGCCATTTTCATATAGACTGCTTTTCAGCTTCAACTCAGACAATGGCCTGACATTCTCCTGTAGAATTCTCTGATACAGAGCAGAATTCATGGTTCATTCTATTAAGGCAAACCCACCACCATGCTTGACCGTTGGTATAAGGATCTTACTGTGGAATGCAGTGTTTGGTTTTCGCCAGGCATAATGGGACCCATGTCTTCCAAAAAGTTATACTTTCGACTCATCTGTCCATAGAACATTCTTCCTAGAGTCTTGATGATCATCCAGGTGCTTCCAGGTGCTTTTTGGCAAACTTTAGTCAAGTTTTTGGATGAGATGGGTCCCATTATGTCTGGATTGTTGCATTGTTAGGAGTTAGTAACATAAGCATTTTGTTTCACCAGCTATAACATCTGCTAAACTGTGTACACGACCAATAAATTAATATTTATGAAATGGCTTGAACATAATTTGAGTCACTTGAGAATGGGCATCTCTATTTTTTTGTAAGTATGAGAAACGGTTGGATGTGTGAGGAACTAGAAATGAATAATATTATATATATATAATTATGTATCCTCTCCGTAGATGTTCCCTGAGTATAATCAAGGATGTTGAAAGTACATATTTGTACACAGTGCACTATTTCACATTTGTAATTGTATTGCATTGAGCTGTAACATTTTCAGAACATTTCTTTTTCATCCACAGTTGTATTCCCTCCCTCATTAAACATTCTAGGTTCTATATTTCTAAACATTTGGACAGAAATAGGAGACGTCAAAGTACAGTTCTGCAGTGAATAACATTCTTGCATGACAGAAATGTCAGTGTCTGTCAATGATCTAAACCAGACATTGTTTTGGAGGATTTTTTTACTTTACCTCTGAAATTCAACCATGTTTGAAAGCCTATCATATTTCCAAGAGAAGTACATGGATGGATTGGGATATATAATCAATGTCATTTTTGTCTTATTCTGCTATGTTGCTCTCACCCTCCTCTTTTTTCATTCTTCTTCACAGTTGAATGGAGTTGGTTTATTGGCCCAGCCTTCCTGTTCTGTGGCAGTGGGACCTTGCCAGTCGTCGTGGTTACTATAAAAACTAATCATTTCAATTTCCTTGTATCTTATTTCATTCATTTACTTTAATCACAGTCTATGGGAGGCGCCAATGTTTCCCCATAAGTGGCGTCTGTTAAAGAGAGCAGAAATGCAGAGAGGGCCTTTTGAGCTGGCACCAGGGCAAGACATCCATACTACCTCATTTAATGACTGCACTGGAGCTCAAGCGATTAGGGCTCATCTCAAAAGATCTCGATGCCCTTTTGATGTTCGGATCCTACAAATGAAATAAGGAGGAGGGAAAAAAATGTATGACATCTGGTTTTGGAAATCATCGGACTGGCTTTCAAAACTGATAGGGGGTGAAAATGTCTTGATCTGAGTTGGACCTTCCCTGCGAACTGGGTAAGAGAGAGACAGAGAGAGCAAGAGAGAGAGAGATACAATAAGAGAGGGCATTAAGGAGTGGTGGAGTGGCAAACCAAGGTTATGACTAGTAGTCCTGTAGGATGCCTGAGTGAAGGCAGCAGCAGGCCAGTGAATGATTATGGTCCGTCTGGGAAATTAATTAACAACGATTCAGACAGGAAACTAGAACCAGAGCTCAGGACTGCTTTCATGTCTCATTTCATTTTCCAAGAGAAACCTCATTTTTCTTTATTTATTATTTTCATACAAGCTCATTCGAACTTCATCAATATTGTGTCCATCAAAGAATGGGAAAAGCCCATCCATTGTCAAATATTTTGGAAAGGTCTTAGAAGATGTGATAAGATTTTGTTGAAATATTGTTTATAGTATGTGTTGTTGGTGATGGAGGTGAGCGAAAACAATCTTTGCCCTGTCACAGCATGACACAGAAAGCAGGTCCTGTTGGTCACACTTGGAGGCGTAACAGTAATGACCTGAGGGACTGGGGGAGAGGGGGAGAAGTGGACACAAGTGTTTTATGATCTGGCATCACAGTGAACAAAGCAAGTAATCGCCAGACACAGAGGAGCAGGTAGTTTCACTTAACCCCTTTTCAGGACCAACTGCTGCCTTAACTGGAAGCACATGGCACAGTGTACATTAGAGAGACGGCTTCGCCTTCTGCCGCCGGCTCCACCTTCAGCAGATCCATCTCTCTCAGAGCCGACAGGGGGCGTCCGGCCACACCTCCAGACAGAGAGAAATATTCACATAGCCTAACAGAAGATGACAGGTTGGTCAACCCCAAAACTCACTCTACTGCCCCACTGCATCATGGTAGAAGGGTGTTGCAGAGAAGCCAAGGTAATGACACTGTTATCCCACAGTAGCTGATTCTCTCCTATGTGCTCTGTAGACACTTAAGTTACAGCAGCCAGCTGACCACACAGCAAATAATACACAAAGACTTGAGAAAGTCACAACCCTGGTTTGTGTGAGGGGTACCTGTACCTTCAAATGGAGCAGGAAGCATACATCTCTTAGACTGTGGTCTGGTCTGCTGTTTACTGGATATCTGTGGGCTGTGGCTTTCCCTCTCTCCCATTAGTGTGTTTGGTGTTGTTAGCATGCCAATTGGCCTACGGTAAATGCTCCTCGTTGGTCGGCCACTCTGGAAGGCAATATGGCCGCAGAAACCCCTGAGATGGTGTAGGATGGATAAGGTGTGTGTGTAGTTGTGTGTGTCCATATGTGCATGTATACTGTAGATGTGTGTGTGTGTGCCTGTGTCTGTGTCTGTCTCTATGGGGAGGGTCAGGATCAATGGCTGTGATCACCATCCATCTTGGAGGTCTATAGCTGCCTGGCCAGGTTAACTCCTTCTCTAGTCCAGTATCACCAGTATCAGGTTCCTGCATGTGGTTCCACTTAAACCACCATGGCTGGGCCACAGACAGTAAGGCAGGCAGGCAGGCCACAGAGCTGGGGTGAGGAGGACCCAGTCCCAGACACTGGCTAAATGACTGGGGTGCAGTACTCCTGTCCTGATAACACGAGACACTTCATTGTAAAAAGCTACYTAGTCTAGCTTGCTCTAAGGGAAAATCTTATCTATTCATATGAGACCATAGATCATCACAGTTACTCTTCAATGGACAGGTTTGCCTATTGAAGCTGATTAAAGTCCCAGCTAGAGCATTCATTGTGAAGAAAGATTACACTAACTGACCATTGGGTTATCAGCGGCAAGGCAAAAGGCAAATTACAATTAAAATGGGCTCAGGAGAAGCACCTCGGAATTAGAGCAAGTCAATGAAGCAACAGAAAATTCTAAAAAGATCTAGCTCTCTTTTAGAAATATAAACAGAAAATAGCATGCACAGCACATTACTTTTGTCCGTTTGAAACAGATGGCCCACTTGCTCCTGCCCATGTCCCTGTTGCACCACTTACTGTGGGCCCTGTATCACTGTATTCTTAGTGATGCGTCCAGACAGCCATTCTCCAATGCAGCAGGAGAAATCTGATATCTACACGTTCACCCTTCACAAAAATGAAAATATAAGACCTACTTCTAGGTTTCACTCTGTCTTAATTTCCTCCTTCCAGTATGATAATTTTCTTAAATATCAATTCCTCAACTGAGACACATAATCATTATGGAGGAAAGGAGAAGCTACCTGTGTAATGTGTTTAACAGAAATTAACCTGGTTAGCTGCTGGCACTGTTTGAAAATGAGAAAGTGCTGATGGTCCAATTCAATTTCCCTACCTCCAAATTACTCCCTCTCTGGCTTAGGATTTCACCTAAATGGCCAAACCTTAAAACATTGATGCTAATTTCATCATATTAGAGCCCCAATCAAGTAGTTTAAGTTATTGTTAATGCTATTTGCTTTATTTATTTAAGTACTGGGAATGCACTAGGGCTGGGCACTATAGAGTTCTGTTACTGGCCCTGATGTATGTGTGTGTGTGTAGTGTAGTGTACATATATGTTGTGTATACTGTAAGAAACAAGGACTCAAACAATGGAAGAAGACAATATGCAGTGTGTGCATTACCCAATAATAACACAATAATACATTATATTAGTGTCGTTAGATATGGCTTATTAGCTATGTGGCATCACCAAATTAATAAAACTTCCCAGTTTACTTTTATGCAGAGGATGTTTTTACTGGGTGAGAGCAGAGCTAGCTGCTGTCCTCAATATGTAAAGACAGGCAGTGTGTGTGAATCTGTGTTGTGTGGTGGTGTGTGTGTGTGTGTTGTGTGTGTTGTGTGTGTGTGTGTGTGTGTTGTGTGTGGTGTGTGTGTGTGTGTGTGTGTGTGTGGGTGTGTGTGTGTGTGTGTGTGTGTCAGGCTATAGATCTGTGGATTATGGGCTCGGTTGGCTTGTGGTCGTGGGTGGACCACCTGGGCCAGCCACATCATAAACAACAGCTTTGTCTCAGCCTGCCTGTGTCGACATTACCATGCAGCAGGCCACTCAGGCTCCACCTTCACTTAGGCTTCATCTCTCCTGAGTCCTGACCTGTAGTTGCAGGAGAGACCTACAAACAATTGGCTTGTCCAACATGTAGGATTGCACTCTATGGAACACCATGTTGAAGAGGGAAGATATAGTGGAGGAAAACTGATGGAAAGAAAGGACCAACAAGAGGAAAATGCCGGAATGTTTATTTTAAAGTGATTTTGTTTTATAGTTTATTAGGGATACATTCTTATCAAGATGCTGCTCCCTAACTTCTTGCCCCATCTGAAAACCCCCCATCCTATTCCCTGGGCTTGGGGCTCAACATTACATAGCTGGTCCAGATCTGATTTATCCGTTTGGCCCCTTCTACTGCAGCGTGGGTCAGCCTAATAACCTTTGTCAGCTCTTTAGGTGTGAAGAAGGTGTATTATAACCATTTGGGCAGAAACGGGCAGGCTTTCCCGATATTGACTCAAACACAATGAGGGGAGAAGGAGGGGCAGCACAGAATAAAGTGACACTAATGGAGCATTGATGACAAAACAAGCCGCGCACGGGGACCACTTTCCAGCGTTTTTGATTCTTAATGCCGTAGCCTCGGGTTTCAACATGTCTTGAGTTGGTGCAGCAGGCCGCGCCTGGCGGATCTGCCCGGGGATTAGGATTTCCTCGCAAGGAAATGGTCACGTGATTTACTGTTGCTGGAGAGGCGCTACAGGTGCTAGCCCGCAAGGAGGGAGGTATAAGATGACAATAAATACGGCTCTTTGGAACCACACTGTGTTCAGCGTCTTGGTCCGGAATTGGCTCTATCGTGACTGGGCTGGGAGGGTGGAACGTCACCCTATACTTTGAAAACACACTTTGATGGCAATTAAATATTAATGGAGGAATTATACCCTGAAAGCTGTATCCCCGTTACACGGAACACGTAAATCAGTCCAATCAGTGAGACAACTGAAATAGAAATGTGAAGGTTGGACAAATTTCACTATTATCATCATCATTGATATACTTACTATTAATAAAACAAATAGAGAGGAGTAAGAGGAAAATAATATAGCAACTATATGATTACTGCAAGTTATCTGTATAACTATACAAGAAAGGAAAAGGTCATATGCATGTGGTTATTGTTTCGTTTATGCCATCATGCATGCGTGACCTTGAGTGGGACCTATCTTGAAGAACGCTCATACGTAGGGTCAAGGGGTCAGACTTAGGGTGTCATTAAAGAGGCACAGACCCAACTGTGAAAGCTTTATATTCAATTTCCTATATCAAAACCCTGGTCCAGGGTGAGAAAGACAGCAAATTGAATTAAAGAATTACAAATCACTCACAGTACAATTACTGGGTGAAAGAGTGAGAAACAGCACAACTTAAAGAACATCCTTTTCTCTCTCTCTCTCTCTCTCTCTCTCTCTCT
>NC_036849.1:21138416-21141731 GCF_002910315.2 Salvelinus sp. IW2-2015
TGTGTGTGTGTGTGTGTGTGTGTGTGTGTGTGTGTGTGTGTGTGTGTGTGTGTGTGTGTGTGTGTAAACAGCTGGCAGGCCTGACTGTGGTCCTCCTGTGTACACAGAAGTGAAGGTATTCTGGCTGGAGTTGCTAGGACGGTTGGGGGATACTGACCTGAATGGGGCATTTATAGGAGACAGTAAAAATAATCCAGAGCTGGGCTAGTGGGGCTGTTTCAGCTAATGCCATCTGACTGGAGCCAACCAAACCAGCTCGCCACACACATTTCTCATTAACCACTTATTTCAGACCTGATCTGGGCCGTGGCCTGCAACAACAAACCTGATGTAAGATAATGGTTATCCAGAAGAAATCCTCCCACACAAGACGACCTCTGGGTTCACGATGGTTGCAGACGAAACCGTTTGATATTCAAAACTAAACAACGCTGCGCATGATGCAGAGAACCACCCTCACACCTCCTCGTTTACCATTTAAGGTATTCACTGATTGGTCAGAGACCTGGTGTCCCAGGTAAAACAGTGTCTGATTAAAGGGTGAGAATGAAATTAAAATCATTACCTCAAGGAGCAGATTTGAATAGTTATGATGTATAACTTTTAAACTACTTCTGTCTGATGCAAGTAGAAAGCTGTTAGTATGTTGTTTATCAAACAAAGATGTTCTAAGCCACTCATATAATAATAACATTACTGTAATCTAAAACTTAATGGCAGGTGTGGGGGTAATTTGCTGTTATTAAACCATTCTCTCTTGGATGTAATGAAGGATATTGTTTGTGATAAGTGCTTTCTGTTTGTTATGTTCAGTCTCGAGTGTGAATAGAAGCCCATTAACTTGAGACAAACCTTTTTAACAGTGGTCTTTGAAAGCATTCTCTGAAACGGAAAAGGGATAACAGGGCTGGAATGATGCATGTGTACTAGACAGGAGCTGCCCATCATGCATCATTCTAGCTCGTCATTTATATTCAATCCATAAAAAGTTTAGTTGTCGAGAGGCTAAATGGTGAAGTTCCCAGTTTTCACACTGTGTTGTAATTGATGCAGTTGGATTTTTGTCATTCATTAATAGTGGCAGCTGGGCCAGAGAATAATTTTGATTGTTTTATTCACCTTCAGGAAACTGAAAACATCAACAAACCCATTGCAGACATATGGCTATAGCAACAAAAAGGAAACATTAATACTTTTTAGTCTCAATTTAGTTCTTTCAGAATATTTTAATTTGTGAATAAATGGAAATAAATGAAAAAAAATGACCAACAGCGTCTACTTCCTAAGACAGCTGAATAAATTCGGCATGCTACCCTGGGTTCTCGCCAAATACTACCGCTGCACCATCGACAGTGTCCTGACTGGTTGCATCACGGCCTGGTACAGGAATTTCTCTGTCCACAACCGCAAGGCATCATCATAAAGGACCACACACACCCCAGCCACAACCTATTCTCTCCTTTACCGTCGGGCAGACAGGATTGGAGTATGAGGTCTGATACCAACAGGCTCAGAGACAGTGTCTATCTACAAGCCATCAGACTGATGAACACTTGAACTGGACTGATCACCTGCTCTGATTCTCCACACTTTAGCACACACACACACACGCACGCACGCACGCACGCACGCACGCACGCACGCACGCACACACACACACACACACACACACACACACACACACACACGTACATCATAACTGCTGCTACCAGACTCTTATTATACTGCTGAGTTTATACGCTCCCCCCATCCCCCCTTCTCCAATACACATGTAAATATTGGACTATATACTTATGCTACAATGTTTATTCTTTTCTACTGAGCCTTTATGTTTCTATTCTTATCTTTTCTTATTTCTTCTTGTTGTTGCATTGTCGAGAAGGAACCTACAAGTAAGCATTTGGTTGGACGATGTATACAATGCGTATCCCGTATATACGACTAATACAAATTCTAACTTGAAAATAACATTTTATCAAACACAAACTAGCTCATCAAAACTACACAATATTTGGCACTGTTGTCTTAGATTCAATTTCAAGTTTTTAAATGGGCCTACATTAAAAACCATCAACTTCACCTCTACATGGCCAGCTACAGAGAGCTATGTGACCATGCATGTGATCAACACATTTGGGTTGAATATGTGAGAAGTAAAGCTCCAAGAAAAAAAGCAACCCTGTTTATGAGGTGAGTATGGTTGACAAAATATTAAACAGAGTGTGTGTTTTTCTGCTAAATGTGATAATGTCCTCCTCGGGCTTCCAGYAGCCCAGGGATTAGGTACGAGTGCACGGCAAATGACAAAGATCCAAAACACAGCTKTTTAAAAGTCTTGGTTAACAGGACCCTCCAAACAGCCAGACCGCTTCAACAGCCAAACAAGATCTACATTGTTCAATTGCATGCCCAAAGTGGGCATAACCCAAGCCCAGGACCATAAACAACTTTTAATTGGTTTAATTAAACATATGTTTTAATATAAGGGCTATCCTTTTATTTACCCCGAGCAGAGGGAAATAAGACTTGGCCTCAGTAACAAATGCAATATGTTCATTATGTAAACACCTTGACAGGGAGGGGAAAAAAGAGAGAGAGAAAGACCGACAGAAAGACAGACAAACACATTTGTTGAGCAAGGTCCTTTTCAAAAAAACATATTTTTTTCTTGCTGTTTTTCTGAGGGAGTTGACAGATGCAACGTGAAGGAAGCAGGCAGAGTGTTTCACAACACCTTCTTCTTTCCTGACTGGAGTTACTAGCGGTGCTTGACTTTGGTATGTGCTCACGGGAGCTGAGTATGTTCTAATGCTTGAGCTCCTGTTTCTCTTATTGAATATTAGCACAAAAGTATTGTGGAGCTCCTGCACCTAAATATGAACAGTATTTAAGGACCCAACATGAACACCGGCAACTATTTCAGTCCAAGTCAACCACCGGGTAAAAGGGGAGAGAGGGATGGGATGAGAGAGAGGAGTGAAGTGTAAAAGTGAACAGTAGGGCTCTTCAGAACCAGGACTTACTTATTACGTTTGCAAATAATCTGCTCAGACCGCAACCAAGGATTATCAAAAGCCAGGCTATAAATTGTCGGACAACCCAAAGATTCCAGACTCCCTTCACGTCAGTGTCACGGCCGTCAAAGAGAGGAGACCAAGGTGCAGCGTGGGATGTGCTGTTTGTCACGGCCGTCAAAGGGAGGAGACCAAAGTGCAGCGTGGGATGTGCTGTTTGTCACGGCCGTCGTAGTGAGGAGACCAAGGTGCAGCGTGGGATGTGCTGTTTGTCACGGCCGTCAAAGGGAGGAGACCAAGG
>NC_036849.1:21141741-21176953 GCF_002910315.2 Salvelinus sp. IW2-2015
GCAGTCCTATATGCTCTGGGTTGATATCGCGCTTGCAGCTAGCCGGCAGATGGGCCTAGCTCGAGGCTAGCTCAAGGCTAACTGGTGCTTGCTTGCTAACTGGTGCTTGCCTCTCCGACCTAGAGGCCGGAGAGGGAGTATAGGTGACAAATCTAGGGATGGAATATGTTGCTGTACTCCTAATTATCCCATTATCCGAACTAACAAATCGAGAAGATTGAAATACTGCTCGTTTTTAATTAAACTGCCTTTTTCGTCCTCATGCTATGCTAGCTAGGCTAAAGCAGCCCATTGGATTCCATGAAAATCTGAAGTGTTGGGGTGAGTAGCTTTCGGTGACCAAGGCGCAGCGTGGGATGTGCTGTTTGTCACGGCCGCCAAAGAGAGGAGGCCAAGGCGCAGCGTGGGATGTGCTGTTTGTCACGGCCGTCAAAGAGAGGAGACCAAGGTGCAGCGTGGGATGTGCTGTTTGTCACGGCCGTCAAAGAGAGGAGACCAAGGTGCAGCGTGGGATGTGCTGTTTGTCACGGCCGTCGTAGTGAGGAGACCAAGGTGCAGCGTGGGATGTGCTGTTTGTCACGGCCGTGACAAAGCTATACAAAAATGAGTGCTGACAGGCAACTACAAATAGACAACTACCCACAAATACAGGTGGGAAAAGGCAACCTAAGTATGGTTCTCAATCAGAGACAACGATAGACAGCTGCCTCTGATTGAGAACCACACCCGGCCAAACACACAGAAATACAAATCATAGAAAAAGGAACATAGAATGCCCACCCAAATCACACCCTGACCAAACCAAAATAGAGACATAAAAAGCTCTCTACGGTCAGGGCGTGACAGTCAGAGTACAAAAATTACAATCTCCACAATCCTCCACAATCACCCGACCTCAACTCAATTGAGATGGTTTTGGATCTCAATTGGGAGTGAAGGAAAAGCAGCCAACAAGTGCTCAGCATATGTGGGAACTCCTTCAAGACGGTTGGAAAAGCATTCCTCATGAAGCTGGTTGAGAGAGTTCCAAGAGTGTGCAAAGCTGTAATCAAGGCAAAGAGTGGCTACTTTGAAGAATCTAAAATTTAAAATATATTTTGATTGATTTAATCCTTTACTAAATGATTCTGTATGTGTTATTTCATAGTTTTGATGTTTTCACTATTATTCTACAATGTAGAAAATAGTAAAAATAAAGAAAAACTGTCCAAAACTTTTAATTTCAAGGAAAACAGAGGAAAACAAATAAATCAATACTTGCTTTGGCATTTATCAACACCCCATTCTTTCATCACTATTTAGATAGTAATAACAGGATTAACACATCTCACATGAAGGGACAACACCTCTGTTGAACCTGACACACCTTGCGTATGGTTTGAATCACCAGACAGCCCGGAGTGTAGACATTCCTGTGCTGTGAGTGTGGCGCAGACAGTGTTGATATGCAAATAATGCTTTATCGCAGATCTAACATTATCACAGGGGCCTACTTTCCTCCTGCCCACGTAAACCTATGTCAACAACACCAAAACCAACATGAAAACTAGCTGCCTGGATAATCGAGCAGGAATCATGCCTGTTCATGTTTAATGAGTTGGGAGCTGTGGTTGTTTTTAGAAAATGAGTTAAATTAGGTCTACACCAGATCTACTGTTGGGAGCTAGCTCGGAAATTCTGAAAATGGATGTTAAATAGATGATTCTAGCATTGAAAGATTCCAAAAAGCGGCCAATCATTTTAGGTCAGGTACCATCATTCGGCCGCGGGTGTGAAAGATTCAGTAGACTACTGGCATTACACACCTGGCTAAAAGATTACTGTAGCTCTGTTGGAATCACTTTTATAAATGACTTTGACACCTTCTGGAAACAGAAGATACGCTACAGGAATGACGTAGTCCATCCAAATCATCTCGGGTCCTGGACTTGCATTTCAAGACTGCGTTGAGACAATGACTTATCGATGACCCAAGACCAGCTCAGTTAATTCCTACCATTCTGATGCTGAGTTGTAATAATGCTGCCTGAAATGTACATTATCTCAGGGGCATTGGCAGACACAATGTAAGTAACTTAATTTATGTCCCCCTAACTGCCCTGAATACCTCTGTTGAGCTATTGTATGCAGTAATCATGTGCCTATGACCCAGAGTTACACTGTTGGCACTGAGGCGGTGTGCCCTAGTAGGAAGTCCACTGTGTGCAGCTCACCGTGCACTATCAGCTCCTATATAAATAACATGAGCAAGTATACTTCTGATAAGATTCCCAGGAAAGAATTAAAAACAATCAAACAACCCAGAAAAGTGCCAAAAATAGACCATATTAACATATGTAGCCTAAGAAACAAGGTTCATGAAGTCAATAACTTGCCTGTAACAGTTGACATTCATATTCTGACTATCTCTGAAACTCAGATAATACCTTTGATGATACAGTGGTAGAAATACATGGTTATAACATCTACCGCAAAAGACAGAAATGTCAATGGGGGTGGCGTTGCTGTCTATATTCAGAACCACATTCCTATAAAGCTTAGAGACGATCTAATGTTAAATACTGTTGAAGTAATATGGCTYCAGGTTCATCTGCCTCACCTAAAGCCCATTCTGGTGGGAAGCTGCTATATACCACCAAGTGCTAACAGTCATTATATGGATAATATGTGTGAAATGCTTGATAATGTATGTGATATCAACAGAGAGGTATATTTTCTGAGTGATTTAAATATTGACTGGCTATCATCAAGCTGCCCACTCAGGAAAAAACTTCAAACTGTAACCAGTGCCTGTAACCTGACTCAGGTTATCAGTCAACCTACCAGGGTAGTTACAAACACAGGAATGAAATCATTAACACATACTGATCACATCTTTACTAATGCTGCAGAAATGTGCTGTCACACCCTGATCTGTTGCACCTGTCTTTGTGCTTGTCTTCACCCCCCTCCAGGTGTCGCCAATCTTCTCCATTATCCCCAGTATATTTACACCTGTGTTCTCTGTTTGTCTTTTGGCAGTTCATTTTGTTTCGTGAAACCTACCAGCATTTTCCCCCTTGCTCCTGTCTGTTCTAGTTCTTCACGGTTTTGACCATTCTGCCTACCCTGACCTTGCCTGCCGTTCTGTACCTTGCCACACCACACTGGATTATTGACCCCTGCCTGCTCTGACCCTGAGACTGCCTGCCGTTTTTGACCTTTTGCACCCTCTCTGGATTACTGACCTCTGCCTGCCCTTGACCTGTCGTTTTGCCTGCCCCTGTACTAGTAATTGTTACTACTTTTGTTACTTTGACACTGTCTGCATCTGGGTCTTACCTGAAACGTGATATGTGCTTTAAAGCAGTGTCCAAATAAATAAGATGTAGTGATCACAATATAGTAGCCAATCTAGGAAAACCAAATTTCCAAAAGGCTGGGCCTAATATAGTGTATAAGAGGTCATACAATACGTTTTTGTAGGGATTCTTATGTTGATGATGTAAAGAGCATTTGCTGGTCTGTGGTGTGTAATGAGGGGCAACTAGACACTGCAATTGACACATTTATGAAATTGCTTATTCCTGTTACTAATAAGAATGTACCCATTAAGAAAATGACTGTAAAAACGGTTAAATCCCCTTAGATTGATGAGGAATTGAAAAATTGTATACTTGAGAGGGATGCGGCAAAAGGTATGTCCAATAAGTCTTGCAGCAAAACTTATTGTCAAACGTACCACAAATTGAGAAATCATGTGACAAAAAAAACTAAAAACTATACTATGAAACAAAAATAAATGATATAAAGAATGATAGTAAAGCTTTGGAGCACCTTAAAAGWAAATTTTGGGCAAAAGGCAAACTCGGCTCCATAATTCATTGAATCAGATGGCACATTCATCACAAAAACCACTGATATTGCCAACTACTTTAATGATTAGCAAACTTAGGCATGACATGCCAGCAACAAATGCTGACACTACACATCCAACTATATCTGACCA
Organism: Salvelinus sp. IW2-2015; assembly: GCF_002910315.2. NCBI lineage: Eukaryota > Metazoa > Chordata > Actinopteri > Salmoniformes > Salmonidae > Salvelinus > Salvelinus sp. IW2-2015. Next base: position 21,145,730 of record NC_036849.1, read on the forward strand.
AATTATGAAAGACAAGCATTGTATTTTTGAATTCCGTAAAGTGAGTGTGGAAGAGGTGAAAAATTATTGTTGTCTATCAACAATGACAAGCCATCAGGTCTGACAACCTGGATGGAAAATTGCTGAAGATAATAGCGGACAATATTGCCACTACTATCTTCAATTTAAGCCTACTAGAAAGTGTGTGCTTTCAGGCCAAAAGTCATTTCACTACCCAAGAATAGTAAAGCCCCTTTTACTGGATCAAATAGCTGACCAATCAGCCTGTTACCAACCCTTAGTAATCTTTTGAAAGAATGGTGTTTGACCAGATACAATGCTATTTTAAAGTAAACAAATTGACAACAGACTTTCAGCACACTTATAGAGAATGACATTCAACAAGCACAGCACTTACACAAATGGCTGATGATTGGCTGAGAGAAATTTATGATAAAAAGATTGTGGGGACTGTTTTGTTAGACATTTTGTTTGACATTAACGATCATAGTCTGCTGCTGGAAAAATGTACGTGTTATGGCTTTACACCCCCTGCTATATTGTGGATGAAGAGTTAACTGTCTAATGGAACACAGAGGGTGTTCTTTAATGGAAGCCTCTACAACATAATCCAGGTAAAATCAGGAATTCCCCAGGGCAGCTGTTTAGGCCCTTTACTTTTTTCAATCTTTACTAATGACATACCACTGGCTTTGAGTAAAGCCAGTGGTATGCGGTATGTATGCGGATGACTCAATACTATACACGTCAGCTACTAGAGCGACTGAAATGACTGCAACACTTAACAAAGAGCTGCAGTTAGTTTCAGAGTGGGTGGAAAGGACTAACAGCATTGTATTTGCGAAAAATCATTCACTAAGCCCTAAACATCAACTAAATATTGTATTGAATAATGTGGAAATTCAGCAAGTTGAGGGGACTAAACTGCTTGGGGTAACCCTGGATTGTAAACTGTCATAGTAAAAAAATATTGATACAACAGTTGCTAAGATGGGAAGAAGTATAGTCCATAGTATAGCGCTGCTCTGCCTTCTTAACAACACTATCAACAAGGCAGGTCCTACAGGCCATAGTTTTGTTGCACCTGGACTACTGTTCAGTAGTGTGGTCAGGTGCCACAAAGAGGGACTTGGGAAAATTAAAACGGGCTTAGAACAGGGCAGCACGACTAGCCCTTAAATGTACACGTAGAGCTAACATTAATAATATGCATGTCAATCTCTCATGGTTCAAAGTAGAGGAGAGATTGACTTCCTCACTACTTGTTTTTGTAAGAAGTGTTGACCAGCTGAGTGTCCCGAGCTGTCTGTTTAAACTACTAGCACAAAGCTTGGTCACCCATGCATACCCATGCAGTCCCCAAGTCCAGAACAGACTATGGGAGGCACACAGTACTTCATAGAGCCAAGACTACATGGAACTCTATTCCAKATCAGGTAACTGATACAAGCAGTAGAATTAGATTTAAGAAACAGGTAAAAATACACCTTATGGAACAGCGGGGACTGTGAAGAGACACACACAAAGGTAAAGACACATGCATACGCACACAAGCGCTAGCACACACACTCTACACACACGTACATTGTAATAGTGCTGTATGGTGGTATTATACATTTTGTATTGTAGATATSTAGTGGTGTAATAATGTTATATGATGTACTGTTATATCTTTGGTTCATGTGTTTGGACCRCAGGAGAGTAGCTAATGGGGATCCATAATAAATACAAATAGTATAGTTCAGGTATGTGTTGTACACGCTTCGAAAAAAGGTGCTATCTAAAACCTAAAAGGGTTCTTCGGCTGTCCCCATAGGAGAACCCATTTGAAGAACCCTTTTCGGTTCCAGGTAAAACCCGTTTGAATTCCATGTAAAACCCTTTCCACAGAGGGTTCTATACGGAATCCAAAAGGGTTCTACCTGGGACCAAAAATGGTTCTACCTGGAAACAAAAAGTGTGTGCCTATGGGGACAGCCGAAGAACCCTTTTGGAACCCTMTTTTCTGAGTGTAGCCTTGGTGAGGATGGTGGAGGAGGAATCCATAGAGGCTGTCAGAACATGGCTCTAGTCATGGCCAAGCCACACGCCCGCACAATAGCTTCAGCTAACTTTGAAATGAGGCTAAATTGCCCCGAGTCATCAGATTCTTATTAGAGTAAATGTTTGTGGAATGATGCTCTGTTGTGCCAGAAGCCCAGAACCACTTTCAAATGGCCTGAAAATACTGAGGGGAAAAAAGATCAGGCCATCAGATATTTTTCAAGACTAAATCTGACTGTCAACAACATTAGCCCTGAATGAACACTCAAAAATGACACACTGCACGCCATGATTTGGGGGAAATAATGTAACAGCAGGAATCTGATATTGTTTATGGCCAATTCAGAATTTATTTCTTTTACTGTGTAATGTTGCAGACAATGTTTTTGATTGTGGGAAAGGAGAAAGCCATAATCTCGCCTGTTTAATGTGACAGGTTTGTTTTTAATTGACATAATCATAAGGGAGCTATATTCTCCATAAATGGACAATCTTGGATTGATGTGTTTACGTGGATCTGTCTGGAGGAAAAGGAAAGCAAGTACCCATGCACATTTGTTCACTCTCGCACGCACATACACACAGTGTCATTTTGGAAGCGATGTGTGCTCTCGCTCCCTTTGTCTGGGTGAGTGCAGAAACGTGTGTTTGATTTGCAGTCCTGACCCCCAGATCACGTCACAACTTAAAAAACGAGTTCACTCCTCGTAAAAAAAGAGGGAGGAAAGGGAAAGAGAACGAGGGGGAGAAAGAGAGGCTGCCGTTGTGTTGATGTGAGGCGAGTGACAGGCGTTGGGACACGAATGTGAAAACTTAATGGGGCTGGGGTCTGATGTCTGACTCCTGACTCAAATGAAAAGCCTGTGGAGCTGCTCTGGTGATGGATGAGCCGTTGAAGCCGCCAGAGCTTGACAGATTCTGGGAAAGCGCTCAGCCCGTCTCCGGTCCTGATAAAGAAATAAGAGGAGCTCCAGCTAAGCCAGCGCCGCTCGACTCGTGCCGAGGTGACAGAGCCGCTTTGTCATGTAGTGTTTTCCCCCAGCCAGACGGCCATTATCTACATCATGGGGAAAAACACAATGTTCACTCTGCCTTTGTAAAATAACCTTCTCCTTATGACTATTATAAGGGATCAATATTGAAGTCTGCCATCAGTACTGTCATTCAAATGAAGGCATCTGTAGGTTATACCATGGCCATATTACCCTGGCTGTCCCCTCTCTTGGTTGGAGTGATAGGGATCTCCCCAAAGCTCTCAGATTCCCTCGTTCTGCTCTAGTGACACAGAGCTCCATCACTCCCCCAGCACCCCATCAGTACCCTGCTCCAAGGGCCCCAGACCCAACCCGACCCGGCCCTAGTCAACCTGGATAAGCCCCAGAGGAGATGTTTTCAATGGACGCTAATAGTTAACATCTTCAGTGACGGTGACATCAGCGGGACCATCAGAAAGGTGATCAGGACCAGATGGGACAGTGGTGATGATGAGACTCCGGCCTCCCACTCTAAGTCTCTTCATCTCCTCACCTCTCCTGCCTCCTCCTTTAAGTCTCTTCATCTCACCTATCCAACTCCCCTCTTCTCCCATCCAACCATCCAACAAGTCTGTGTGTGCTCCTCACCTCTCCAATCATCAGTGCTCCTGTTTTCTCCCATCCAACTGTCTAAACTGCTCTCCTCTTTAACTTCCTGTGTCTAGTTTCCTCTCCTCTTCTGCATCTCTTGGCTATTGGCTCGCCCATCTCCTCTTTGAGTGAACTCATCCAAGCCTTCATAATGGTGCATAATATGTCAATTATAGCATCAGTTAGCCTTGGAGAGGTGGTCTCTTTTTTTGATTGAATGGTAGTTTTCTACAATATTTCAAGTGGCTTGTGGTGGCTGACTTAGTGCCTCACTTCTAGAAACCTCTACTTCTTTTCTATTTCTAATATCTCTCTCAGCCCCTCCCTCTCCCACAACCTTTCCCAAAAGTGATCCAATATAGGATGATAAGAGTGTTGTCCCGAGGAAGGTCGAAGCTCAGCCCCTCATCTCACACACTACAAGAACACATTGATCCAACTGGATATTCATTTCAGATTCCTGTTACGATCCAGCCCATTGATTTCACCATCTCCTCTGATTAGGCGTTTGAGAAGAACACTCCAATAACATCGGGATTGATCACTGAGACTCGCCCCTCAGGACCACTGGGAGAAGAGGTGGAAGAGAGGGAGAGAGGAATAGAGAAAAAGGGAGGGAGAAAGAGGGAGGGAAATAGGCACAGAGACAGAGATCAGATTATACAGAAGATACAAATTAGTTGGTTGATGATTTTTGACCTGGGTGGCATACTGTAGAAACTGCTCTTGTCTGTCCATAACAAAATGCACATGCATCAAACTGGAACAGCTTATAAATACATGATTCGAGCCTCAGAAAATAGATACAGCCAAAGAATCTGAAATGCTGCCAATGCTTTCCTCCTTGTCTGAGTCAACAACGGCACACCTCGTAATATCTTCCCCTCCACTGACTTTAGTGTGAGTATGCATGTGTGTGTGCGTGCGTGCGCGCGTTGCAACCGTGCAGTTGTTAGTGTGTGTGGTGTGTGTGTGTGGGTGTGTGTGTGTGTGTGTGTGTGTGTGTGTGTGTGTGTGTGTGTGTGTGTGTGTGTGTGTGTGTGTGTGTGTGTGTGTGTGTGTGTGTGTGTTGTGTGTGTGTTGGGGTAGTCTACTCCTTACCACAAAGCCAAACACCAACAGTCCAGACGGTTTTATTTCTGGCGCTTCTCTGTCATGAAGACGGCAAAAGTCCTTAATCCAGCCCTCTCTCCCTCGCTCTGGTCTCTCTTTTGAGGGATAAAACAGCAATTGAAGAAGTAGCCCACCCCAGGGGTTGAAAGCTTTTCTCCCGGCCAGGCCTGAAAGCTGTTTTCAATCAAAAATTGTCAGCGTGCCCAAACATGTCAGAGGAAGTAGTTATTGACGAAGGAGAAGGAACTATCCTTTAGATCGTCATCGGCCCAGGAGAGGGAGGGCTCGGGAGCTCATTTGCCGCTCGTCCGGTAGCCAATCAGACGGCGGGGAAATAAAAACAAAAACAGGAGGTGCGGGAATGGATGGCTCAGCAATGGCCACTTCATCATCCTGGAGAGCGTTGGCGCGATATGGCGACACCTCTGTGTCTCTCCCAGAAGTGTTAGGTTCACAGTGTGCTGTCAGAGTTTCTCTCTCTCTCTCCCTTTGTCTCTGTCTCTGTCCCTACCCTGTCTGTAACTCTCTCTTCTTTAATTACTGCCCTCTCTCTCCTTTTCTCCCCTGCTCTCTGCTCTCTGTCCCGTAACCTCGTCTAACTCTCTCTCTTATTACTGCGCCCTCTCTCTCTCCCTTTGTCTCTGTCTCTGCCCTACCCTGTCTGTAACCTCTTCTTCTTTTATTACTGCCCCTCTCTCCTCTCCTTTGTCTCTGTCTCTGTCCCTACCCTGTCTGTAACTCTCTCTTCTTTTATTACTGCCCCTCTCTTCTCTGTCCCTTCGCTCTTGTCTCTGTCCCTACCCTGTCTGTAACTCTTCTTTTATTACTGCCCTCTCTCTCTCCCTTGTCTCTGTCTCTTGTCCCTACCCTGTCTGTAACTCTCTCTTCTTTATTAACTGCCCTACTCTCTCTTCCATAACTTCAACCCCTCTCTCTGTATCAACATCTGACTCAAAGTGATCAGGTATTCCAGTGTGTATTACAACAAGCATGCAGATCCGTCAATCATATGATTCATTACACAGAATCTCATCTTTGCTTTTGATCTGTATTTCTGTTTATGGATAATAAGGTGAGTCCCAGTAATCCGTCTGACCACCTTTCTGCGTGTCAAAACAAACCTTATTAAAAGATCAATGGGCCAAAGCCGACAATTAAACATCAGGCAGTGTACAAAGTGAACATCTCTGGCACTGCAGAGGCTCAGTTGGAAAGCATCACAGAATGAATCACGCTTGTGCAGAGCTGTTTTTTTAGTTTCTCTCTCCCTCCCACCCTGGGAATGCCACACTTTGGTATGGAAACCACTATGGTTGCGCCGGTGAAAACCCATTGACATAGAATCGATGCTCGTGTGTACAAAGATACACACAGGCAAGCACGGCAGGCACAATAAATCGCAAGCCTAGGCACACTTGTACACACACACACGCACATGCGATGCACAAACACACACACGCACGCACGCACGCACGCACGCACGCACGCCGCACGCACGCACGCACGCACGCACGCACGCACCGCACGCACGCACGCACGCACGCAACGCACGCACGCACGCACGCCACCACCACACCACACCACACACACACACCACACACACACACACACACACACAAGGGAAGAAAGACATGGCATCTGTGGCCAATCAATTGGTGTAACTATTATTCAACATGTGTGGCTAATTTGTCCCCTGCAATTTCTATCATGGTTAGGTGATGGCCTGCAGAGAGATAAAACAAAGCCTAGTTGGTCACACTGCTTGCCCCGGCCCAACCAGTACCCAACCAGAAAAGCCACAGACACACAGGATAAATGTCACCACTCTGCCAATCCATGATAGAGGAGAGAGAGAGGGGGGGACAAACACTTATCTGGAGGTGACAGTATTCCCTCCCCCATATGCCCGCTTAGGCACAACTACAACAACATAACCAACAAAAACGGGTCACAACTCCTGCAGCTCTGTCACACGCTGGGTATGTACATTGTCAATGGTAGGCTTCGGGGGGACTCCTATGGTAGGTACACCTATAGCTCATCCCTTGGCAGTAGTGCTGTAGACTACCTTTTCACTGACCTCAACCCAGAGTCTCTCAATGCGTTCACAGTCAGCCCACTGACACTCCTGTCAGATCATAGCAACATTTACTTGAGCATTTGAACAGAGTAATACTCAATCATGAGGGATCAAAGCCAAAAATAACTGAATAATATTACCAAAAAATACTACCAAAAATAATTAGGCAACAACTTCCTGCAATTTTTTTTTCAATGTAATAGTGAAGGTATAAACTTGGCAGTAGAAAACCTAAACAGTATATTTGACCTCTCAGCTTCCCTATTAAATCAAAACATTTCAAGCAGACAACCTAAGAAAACGAACAACAATGACAAATGGTTTGATGAATAATGCCAAAACCTAAGAAAGAAATTGAGAATCCTATCCAACCAAAAACACAGAGACCCAGAAAACCTGAGCCTATGCCTTCACTATGGGGAACCACTAAAACAATAGAGAAATACACTACGGAAAAAGAAGGAACAGCACGTCAGAAATCAGCTTAATGTAATTAAGAATCCATAGAATCTAACCACTTCTGGGAAAATTGGAAAACTCTAAACAAACAACAACAGAAAGAGTTATCTATCCAAAACGGAGATGTATGGATAAACCACTTCTCCAATCTTTTTGGCTCTATAATAAACAACAAACAGCAAAAACATATACATAATCAAATACAAATCTTTGAATCAACTATTAAAGACTATCAGAACCCACTGGATTCTCCAATTGCATTGAATGAACTATAGGACAAAATACAAACCCTCCAACCCAAAGAGGCCTGTGGTGTTGATGGTATCCTAAATGAAATGATAAAATATACAGACCACAAATTCAAATTGGCTATACTTAAACTCTTTAACATCATCCTTAGCTCTGGCATCTTCCCTAATATTTGGGACCAAGGACTGATCACCCCAATCCACAAAAGTGGAGAGAAATTTGACCCCAATAACCACTGTGGGATATGCGTCAACAGCAACCTTGGGAAAATCCTCTGCATTATCATTAACAGTAGACTCATTTCCTCACGGAAAACAATGTACTGAGCAAATGTCAAATTGGCTTTTTACCAAATGACTGTACGACAGACCAAACCACGCATTCACCCTGCACACCCTAATTGACAAACATAGGACATTATATAATCCATGTACACAAACAACAAGTGTGCGGTTAAAATTGGCAAAAAGCACACACATTTCTTTCCACAGGGCCGTGGGGTGAGACAGGGATGCAGCTTAAGCCCCATCCTCTTCAACATATATATCAACTAATTMGTGAGGGCACTAGACCAGTCTGCAGCACCTGGCCTCACCCTACTAGAATCTGAAGTCAAATGTCTACTGTTTGTTGATGATCTAGTGCTTCTGTTCTGAACCAAGGAGGGCCTACAGCAGCACCTAGATGTTCTGCACAGATTCTGTCAGACCTGGGCCCTGACAGTATATCTCAGTAAGACAAAAATGAGGGTGTTCCAAAAAAAGTCCAGTTGCCAGGACCACAATACAAATTCCATCTAGACACCATTTCCCTAGAGCACACAACAAACGATACATACCTCGGCCTAAACATCAGCGCCACAGGTAAATTCCACAAAAAGCTGTGAACGATCTTAGAGAAAAGGCAAGACGGGCCTTCTATGGCATAAAAAGGAACATAACATTTGACATACCAATTAGGATCTGGCTAAAAATACTTGAATCAGTCATAGAACCCATTGCCTTTTACGGTTGTGAGGTCTGGAGTCCGCTCACCAACCAAGAATTCACAAATGGGACAAACACCAAATTGAGACATTACTAGATAATTACTTGACACATTGGAAAGAATTAACAAAAAAATAAAGAGCAAACTAGAATGCTAGTTGGCCATAAAAAGAGAGTACACAGTGGCTGAATACCTGACCACTGTGACTGACCCAAGGAAAGCTTTGACTATGTACAGACTCAGCGAGCATAGCCTTGCTTTTGAGAAAGAGAAGACAAGCTATGTTCACACTGCCCACAAAATGAGGTGGAAATTGAGCTGCACTTCCTAACCTTCTGTCAAATGTATGACCATATTAGAGACACATACGTCCCTCAGACTACACAGACCCACAAAGAATTCGAAAACATATCCAATTTTGATAAACTCACGTATCTATTGCGTGAAATACCACAGTGTGCAATCACAGCAGCAAGATTTGTGACCTGATGCCACAAAAAAGGGCAACCAGCGAAGAACAAACACCATTGTAACTACAACTTATATCTATTTGCACATCATTACAACACTGTATATAGACATAATATGACATTTGAAATGTCTCTATTTCTTTGGAACTTTTGTCAGTGTAATGTTTACTGTTAATTTTTATTGGTTTATTCTACTTTTGTTTATTATCTATATCACTTGCTTTGGCAATGTAAACAAAACAAGAAAAAGGGAGAAAGGAAGGGGGTAGAGGATGGATAAATGCTGAACACCAACAATTTATAGGACACAACAGACAAACTATTCACTGGTTGTTTTCAATACTGGCTTTCGTGCCATAACGGGCACCTTGAAATGGAAAAACTGTTATAATCATCTGCCATGAATTATAACATCATAAAATGTGCAGACAGTCAAATAAGGCATTTATTGAAGAAGAGAAAAAAAGTTTTCAACTTAAATACTCCTGACGCTCACCTGATCGCCTGAGGAAAGCATGGCTGCAGCATGTAGCCTACAGTAGGGGTCGCCAGTGTTGATGAGAGCCTCTCGGGCTGTCTGATGATGAAATAGATATTTTAACCCAGCTATAGCTCATTATGGTTTGGTTGGGCCTGGGGAAAGTTTTGGGTTGGGGTGGGGGATGGTTGGGGTTGGTGGGCTGGCAGTTGAAAGAGAAGAGTCACTCCTGCTTGACACACAGACACTCTTACATATACACACGCACTCGCGCGCACACACACACACACACACACATGCGCGCGCGCGCGCGCACACATACAGTACACACACGCACACAGAAGGCTTGTGGGTCGTGGCTGCATGGGTGTTAGGGGGGCGCCACTGTGGTCGGACCGGGCTGTCTGGGAGCATAAAGTGGCCTTCTCACAGCTCTCTGGCCGACTGGGTGGTCCTGCTCTGGGGTATGTGGATGGGGCACGAGCGGACACTGGCCCAGGGAGGTCGGAAGAGGGTGTGTGTGGTGGCAAAGGGTGGCAAACGGCCTGGGCAGTGCCCACACAGGTAGCACCACAAACCCTCTGGCCATCTTCGATCGGACCCCCCCCATGTACACACACCAGCCCCCTCCCCAGGGGAGGAACAATATTTTGCCAGAGACACCCGGACGTCGGAGCGTCTCTCTCTGTCTCAGAGGGTTACTCCCGGTCGCAGGCGGAGCACAGGATGGTCTCAGTACCCAAACAGGACCTGAGGAAACCTCAGCCACTTTTAGTCAATCAGGCCCCCAAACCCCCCTCCTCGTCTCTGGCGGCCAGGGGAAACAGAGAATCGTCTGATGAGAAAACAGGGAGGATAGCAGATTTTTTTGGTTTTCAGTTGTGGCTGAGAGAGAAAAAAGATTCCTCAAATGAGATTTCGACAGTCAGATATATGGCCTGTCGCCCTCCAGTTATTAAAAACACTGGTCATTCCTTAAATGTGCAATGCTATTTCTGTTTCAGAAAATATTATATCTGTCATCCTTGGTGTTTGAAAACGTGTGCAAATGCATTCAGTGAAAAGGACCATTTAACATTATGAAATGGCCGTCTATTGAGAGGCAAGGCCACCTCAGTCCAAAGAGCTAAATTATACAGAACTCTGCATATAGAACTGAATATACTCCTCCTTGTCCTTGAACATGTTACACAACTAGAAATATAGCATGTCAAATATCTACATATCATTCAGCCAGCAGAGAGTCCTTGTTTCACAGACAACAGTCTATTTGAATAAAATGTCTCACAAACGTCCTCCTACATCTTCCCACTTCACCTCCACTTCATGGAGAGAGGGTTCTTAGGTTTTGTTTACATGTCATTTCTCTTCCTGTCTCCCTGGCACGACAGTTAAGGGAGTTCCATCCATTATTGATCAGGCTGAATACAGAGGCCCTTATTGAGTAATAAACAGTCGTTCACCGCCAGTAGTGCATTAGGACCAGCCCGCCCGGCCGCTGGCCTAGGCCTATCAGTCACCATCACTTCTGACGTGACGAGATGCGATTATAGGTTTTTAAGCCGTATTGATTATCGCCAGGGGGAGCTAATAGCATTAGGAGAGAGTCTTTTACGGCCCCCTATCCCCATACTAGAGACTGTTACAGTAGCTCACTTATTGTTTCCCTCGCCATCTCTGCCTCCGCTTGTTTGATAGGCCTGGTTGGTTCAGTTCACTACACAGGTTTAACAGGCCTCACATAGATTCAAGGTTAGGTAACTTACCTGTACATCCTCACTCATTAAAAATACAAATTCATGTCATGTGTGCAAATGGCCTTGATCTGGGATGATTCAACTGAGCTATGTTGTTTGAAAGGGAAAAGGGAAAGGGGGATACCTAGTCAGTTGTACAACTGAATGCCTTCAACTGAAATGTGTCTTCCACATTTAATCCAACCCCTCTGAATCAGAGAGGTGTGAGTGGCTGCCTTAATAAACACAAGTATAACTTTGTGACATAATGTTGAGGGAGACATGGTCAACAGCACCATAAACAGAATTCCACCAGGCAAGGAGATCTTATAGTTTTATTACTACACTGCAATAATTATGGCTGTACAAATTAAATATTTTCGATGTGGGAGCACATGGGAAGCCAAAGCCAACCCATACACACCACTGCTGGGGGCAGAGGGAGCTGCTTACAGGCTCAGAGAGCAGTGTGGGTAACCTGCCAGTCCACCCCATACTCTACCCATCCCAAACACACACACACTCCCTCAACCCTCCACCAAACCAATCGTTACACATCCTCCCAGTGGCTTGAGTGTCCTCAGGTCCACAGAAAATACTTAGCTGTGGTTGAAGAAGCACTTAGGTCCACTCAGCAGTCCGCCATCACTGCCCAAGATGATACAGTTTGGAGGTGGATATCTTCTTTTATGAACTTCCTGCGATCAATCACAAAGCTAAAAACAAATGGGTGGGCACCGTGGCTAGAGTCTCTAACCTCAAGGAGATCCTAATGCAGGGAGAGGCACTCTGTAGTGCTCCCTCCCTCCCTACCACTAGTGGTACCGCTGGATAAGAGGTGATGCCATCAATAATTAACCGTCGATTGGGTTTAATATTTAATGGTGGCGACATGTAATTTACACTCACACCCAAGAAATCACAAGGTCCAGACCAAAATAAACAAGTGTATTTGTGCCCAAGATTACATGTTAGGGTTATGGGACACCTTTCACCGGTCTCCGCTTTCACCGGTCTCCGCTTTCTCTCACTCGAGCACTCTGTCTTTTACATTCTCGATAATCTAGGATATTCGATTGAGATCACCGCATACAGCAAGTATTATTCCTATACAGTGTATGAATTGAACTAGTTATAACATGATGTGCCACTCAGTAAAGATAATACTCTTTTCAAGTGAGTTGTCCTACTTTTCTCATTGTTTTTAATGGCTAGCTAATAATACTCTCATTGATGAGCTACCTGCTCTGCATTGGAGGTAACACATGACTCCTGCCTTCCTTCATTCCTCTTCCAGCAGACAGACATGGGGTGAAGGCACACAGGTGTAAATCAGGGGGCTGTGCTGTGGCTTTGGATTAGGATCAGTGTATCCTCTCTATGTATAAAAGCCAGCCTCGAGACTCCCTCCCTCCCTGCCCACCACCCCTCAACCTCCTTCCTCCATCCCTCCATCCATCTGTCTCTCTACTGCCTCCCCCACCCCTCCATCTCTCTTTCTATAGAGAGGTTAATCAGCTGAATCAGGACTGAACAAAAACACACAGCATATGTGTCATAAAAGCTGTGAGTAGAGCTGTGGCGGTCATGAAATGTTGTCAGCAGGTGATTGTCAACCAAATAACTGCCAGTCTCACGGTAATGGACTGGTAATTAACATAAACACATTTAGCATCTCCTGGCTTCCAGCCTACAAGCCACTGATGCAGACCTTTGGAACATCTACATTTGAAAAAGTATAATAAATCCATGTTATATAACCTACACCATCACAATAAATCCATGATTTATTTTAGACAGGTCTAAAGAAACATGATATGAAGTAAATGTAGTCTGTTTCAGAAGAACAGAATAACATACTCTGAGTTGTCCTTATGTTAGGTCCTGATGTGGCTGTGCCATATGCCTGTGGCCTACACTAGTTCATTTAGCAGACAAGATTTGCTTAGAATTCCGTGGCATTATTTTATATTATTTTATAGTATGAAGAGTACAATTCAACATAGACAAATAGAAAATATATTTTCTCCAAGTGATTTGAGGGAGTGCGCACATGCAGTTAACAAAGAAACAGGTCCTCCTATATGCTTAATTTCGAGTTATTTCTGCAACTGTAGTTGTGATACAAACGTTGGGCTATATGTTTTGATTTCTAATACATTCTATGGCTGCATGATGCGACTCTAATGATGATTTATAAATGTTTTCATGATAGGCATGAGCTCTGCTTAGTTCTTTGCGCAGGCTCCACACACTTCATCAGTCTCTCATTCACAATTTGACAAGCACTTGATAATTCCTCAAAATTCCTGGTGGTATCCCCTTTGTGTGGCCGTAATGCCCCCTAAAAAACTCCATGCCTTTTGTGGCCAGTGGCCATTGTGCCCTTGGGCTGAATATAATAATTATAATTCCCTTCTCTGCATGCCGAAGCACCTCTCACACACATGGCTCTCTCAGATAGCTCATTTCTTATTAGTCAATGCCCGTCTGTCACGCCCTGACCGTAGAGAGCTTTTTATGTCTCTATTTTGGTTTGGTCAGGGTGTGATTTGGGTGGGCATTCTATGTTCATTTACTATGTTTTGTATTTCTTTGTGTTTGGCCGGGTGTGGTTCTCAATCAGAGGCAGCTTGTCACGCCCTGGCCTTAGTTATCTTTGTTCTCTTTATTATTTTGGTTAGGTCAGGGTGTGACGAGGGTGTGTTTTTGTCTCGTCTAGGGTGTTTGTACTGTCTAGGTTTTTTTTGTAGCGTTATGGGGTTGTGTTCATTATAGATGTTTATGTAAGTCTATGGTTGCCTAGATTGGTTCTCAATTAGAGGCAGGTGTTTATCGTTGTCTCTGATTGGGAACCATATTTAGGCAGCCATGTTCTTTGGGTATTTTGTGGGTGATTGTTTCCTGTGTCAGTGTTTGTGRCACACGGGACTGTTTCGGTTTGTTCACGTTTATTGTTTTTTGTATTTGTGTTCATGTTCAGTTTTCTATATTAAAACATGGACACCTACCACGCTGCGTATTGGTCTGATCCTTGCTACACCTCTTCAGAGGAAGAAGAGGAAGACAGCCGTGACAGAATCACCCACCACAAAAGGACCAAGCAGCGTGGTAACGGGCAGCAGCGGCAGCAGCAGCAGCAGCGAACACAGGATTCGTGGACTTGGGAGGAGATTCTGGACGGCAAGGGACCCTGGACTCAGCCAGGGGAATATCGCCGTCCCAGGGCAGAGTTGGAGGCAGCGAAGGCAGAGAGGCGCTGGTATGAGGAGGCAGCACGGCGACGCGGTTGGAAGCCCGAGAGTCAGCCCAAAAATGTATTGGGGGGGGAACACGGGGAGTGTGGCTAAGCCAGGTAGGAGACCTGAGCCAACTCCCCGTGCTTACCGTGGAGTGAGAGGGCGTCGTACTGGTCAGACACCGTGTTATGCGGTGGAGTGCACGGTGTCCCCAGTACGCGTGCTTAGTCCGGTGCGATACATTCCAGCTCCTCGTGTCAGCCGGGCTAGGATGGGCATCGAGCCAGGTGCCATGAAGCCGGCTCAACGCATCTGGTCTCCAGTGCGTCTCCTCGTGCCGGCGTACATGGTACCAGCCTTACGCATGGTGTCCCCGGTTCGCCAGCACAGCCCAGTGCGGGCTATTCCACCTCGCCGCACTGGCAGGGCTACGGGGAGCATTCAACCAGGTAAGGTTGGGCAGGCTCGGTGCTCAAGAGCTCCTGTACTCCTTCACGGTCCGGTATATCCGGTGCCACCTCCTCGCCCCAGCCCAGTACCACCAGTGCCAACACCACGCACCACGCACCAGGCTTCCAGTGCGTCTCCAGAGCCCTGTTCCTCCTCCACGCACTCGCCCTGTGGTGCGTGTCTCCAGCCCGGTACCACCAGTTCCGGCACCACGCACCAAGCCTCCTGTGCGTCTCCAGAGTCCTGTACATCCTGTTGCTGCTCCCCGCACTAGCCTTGAGGTGCGTGTCCTTAGCCCGGTACCACTAGTTCCGGCACCACGCACCAGGCCTACTGTGCGCCTCAGCCGGCCAGAGTCTGCCGTCTGCCCAGCGCCGTCTGCGCTGCCCGTCTGCCCAGCGCCGCCTGTGCTGCCCGTCTGCCCAGTGCCGTCTGAGCTGTCCGTRTGCCCAGCGCCGTCTGAGCTGTCCGTCTGCCCAGCGCCGCCTGCGCTGCCCGTCTGCCCAGCGCCGTCTGAGCTGTCCGTCTGCCCAGCYCCGCCTGCGCTGCCCATCTGCCCAGCGCCGTCTGAGCTGCCCGTCTGCCCAGCGCCGTCTGAGCTGCAAATTCACTGCATGTTTTGGAACTACTCAACGTAACACGCCAATGTAAAATGAGATTTTTGGATATAAATATGAACTTTACTGAACAAAACATACATGTATTGTGTAACATGAGGTCCTATGAGTGTCATCTGATGAAGATCATCAAAGGTTAGCGATTAATTTTATCTCTATTTGTGCTTTTTGTGACTCCTCTCTTTGGCTGGAAAAATGGCTGTGTTTTTCTGTGACTTGGTGGTGACCTAACATAATCGTTTGTGGAGCTTTCGCTGTAAAGCATTTTTAAAATCAGACACTGTGGCTGGATTAACGAGAATTGTATKTTTAAAATGGTGCCTAATACTTGTATGTTTGAGAAATTTGATTTATGAGATTTCTGTTGATTTGTATTTGGCGCCCTGCAATTTCATTGGCTGTTGGCGAGGGGTTCCGCTAGCAGTCCTAGACCGGTTATCATACTCTAATTCCACTGATTTCAGAACTCGGTCCTCCAGAAAGTGGAGAGAAAATAACTTTTGAGGTTCTACTACGTGATATTTAAAAAAAGACGCATTAGAAAGGATTACCTACACATACTGACCAGCTCATGTTATAGACTGTCTCGTTGTTTAAATGATTGGAGACAGGCGCAGGAATAACGGGGTTTAATACTCCACCCAAAATGTACAAGAATATACAACGTGCCATGAAAAGGCACAGGGACAAAGCCCAAAACTAACACGTATACAAAAACATAGGGATGTAACCCACACAAAAGAGCGAAGTAAAACCTCTAATAAATACATGGGACGAGACCCGCAATACACTACATGGGGCAAGACAAATGCAAATGCACAACAATACATGGGACGAAACCCGTAATAACAAGTGCGCAATACACGCAGCACAAAAGCCGAAATAACAAAGCACAGGTACACACAGACCAACGGACATGGGAACAGTAACCGACCAGACAATGGTGAACAGAGGGKACATATATACAATTACTAATCAGGGGAATTGGAATCAGGTGTGTGTAATGAAACAGTTCAGTGACGCCTAGAGGCCGGTGACGTAGACCTCTGGAACTGGTGCACTGAAAGAGCAGCAGTACCGGGGGAATCCGTGACATAGACGAAGCGTGCTACATGGCAGACCAATCTGAACTCATCTCTCGGCATGTCCATTATCTCAGCCAATCATGGCTAGCGGGAAGGTTACTACCTTCTCCCGTGGCTAAACCAACTAGACTCGTAATTTAACAATTTTATTCATATTTATAGATGGCATAAGAGTGTGTTATTAAGGCACATGAAAGTTCACATATGGTCCAGAAGGCATTTCTGCAAAAAAATGCATTTTGATAAATATACTGTATACATCTGGCCCTTCTTTGGACACTGTGTTAACAAACCCCCAAACGAGCTTCAATGCCATACAACACTCCTTCCGTGGCCTCCAACTGCTCTTAAACACTAGTAAAACTAAATGCATGCTTTCAACCGTTCACTGCCCACACCCGCCCGCCCGACTAGCATCACTACTCTGGACGGTTCTTACAAAATGTGGACAACTACAAATACCTAGGTGTCTGGCTAGACTGTAAACTCTCCTTCCAGACTCATATTAAACGTCTCCAATCCAAAATTAAATCTAGAATTGGCTTTCTATTCCGCAACAAAGCCGCCAAACATACCCTAGTAAAACTGACTATCCTACCGATCCTTGACTTCGGCGATGTCATTTACAAAATAGCCTCCAACACTCTACTCAGCAAACTGGATGCAGTCTATCACAGTGCCATCCGTTTTGTCACCAAAGCCCAATATATCACCCACCACTGCGACCTGTATGCTCTAATCGGCTGGCCCTCGCTACATATTCGTCGCCAGACCCACTGGCTCCAGGTCATTTATAAGTCTTTGCTAGGTAAAGCTCCGCCTTATCTCAGCTCACTGGTCACGATAACAACACCCACCCGTAGCACGCGCTCCAGCAGGTATATCTCACTGGTCATCCCCAAAGCCAACACCACCTTTGGCCGCCTTTCCTCCCAGTTCTCTGCTGCAAATGACTGGAACGAATAGCAAAAATCGCTGAAGCTGGAGACTTATATTTCSCTCACTAACTTTAAACTTCAGCTATCTGAGCAGCTAACCGATCGCTGCAGCTGTACATAGCCCATCTGTAATTAGCCCATCCAATCTACCTACCTCATCCCCATATTGTTTTGATTTACTTTTCTGGTCTTTTGCACACCAGTATTTCTACTTGCACATCTATCACCCCAGTGTTAATTTGCTAAATTGTAATTACTTGCTACTATGACCTATTTATTGCCTTACCTCCTCACACCATTTGCACACACTGTATATAGACTTAATTTTTTTCTATTGTGTTATTGACTGTACGCTTGTTTATTCCATGTGTAACTCTGTGTTGTTGTTTGTGTCGCACTGCTTTGCTTTATCTTGGCCAGGTCGCAGTTGTAAATGAGAACTTGTTCTCAACTAGCCTACCTGGTTAAATAACGGTGAAAAAAAAAAATATATGTGTGAAATGTGTTTTGATTTGTTTCGGGGACAAGTGTAAGTGCTGGTTACATTTTCTCAACTCTGTCTAGAAGCCGCGAGCTGCACAGGGCCTACCAGACAAGCTAAATGCCTTTTATACTCGCTTCGAGGCAAGCAACACTGAAGCATGCATGAGAGCACCAGCATTTCCACACGACTGTGTGATCACGCACTCCGTAGCCAATGTGAGCAAGACTTTTAAACAGGTCAACATTGACAAAGCCGTGGGGCCAGACGGATTACCAGGACATGTACTCAAAGCATGCGCAGACCAACTGGCAAGTGTCTTCACTGACATTTTCAACCTCTCCCTGATTGTGTCTGTAATACCAACATGTTTCAAACAGACCACCATAGTCCCTGTACCCAAGAAAGAAAAGGTAACCTGCCTAAATGATTACAGCCCTGTAGCATTCACGTCAGTAGCCATGAAGTGCTTCAAAGAATGGTCTTGGCTCACATCAATTCCATCATGCCGGAAACCCTAGACCCTCTCCAATTTGCATACCGCCCCAACAGACTCCACACTGCTCTTTCCTACCTGAACAACAGAAACACCTATGTGAGAATGCTGTTCAATGACGACAGCTCAGCGATCAACACCATAGCGCCCACAAAGCTCATCACTAAGCTAAGGACCCTGGGACTAAACACCTCCCTCTGCAACTGGATCCTAGACTTCCTGACGGGCCACCCGCAGGTGGTAATGGCAGGCAACAACACTTCTGCCACGCTGATCCTCAACACTGGGGCCCCTCAGGGGTGCGTGCTTAGTCCCCTCCTGTAATTCCTGTTCACCCACGACTGTGTGGCCAAGCACAACTCCAAAACCATCAATAAGTTTGCTGACAACACAACAGTGGTAGGCCTGATCACCGACAACGATGAGACAGCCTATAGGGAGGAGGTCAGAGACCTGGCAGTGTGGTGCCAGGACAACAACCTCTCCCTCAATGTGATCAAGACAAAGGAGCTGATTGTGGACTATAGGAAAAGGAGGGCTGAACAGGCCCCCATTAACATCGACTGGGCTGTAGTGGAGCAGGTCGAGAGTTTCAAGTTCCTTAGTGTCCACATAACCAACAAACTATTATGGTCCAAACACACCAAGACAGTTGTGAAGAGGGCACGACAACACATTTTCCTCCTCAGGAGACTGAAAGATTTGGCATGGGTCCCCAGATCCTCAACAAGTTATACAGCTGCATCATCGAGAGCATCTTGACTGGTTGTATCACCGCCTGGTATGGCAACTGCTCGGCATCTGCTCGGTAAGGCTTATGGCCCAGTACATCACTGGGGTCAAGCTTCCTGACGTCCAGGACCTATATACTAGGTGGTGTCAGAGGAAGGCCCAAAAATGTGTCAAAGACTCCAGTCACCCAAGTCATAGACTGTTCTCTCTGCTACCAACAGGCAAGCGGTACTGGAACGCCAAGAATAGGACCAAAAGGCTCCTTAACAGCTTCTACCCCCAAGGCATAAGACTGCTGAACAATAAATCAAATGGCCACCCAGACTATTTACATTGACCCCCCCGCCCCCTTTGTTTGTACACTGCTGCTACTCGCTGTTTATTATCTATGCATTGTCACTTTACAAATTACCTTGACTAACCTATACCCCCACACATTTTCTCGGTACCGGTACCCCCTGTATATAGCCTCGCTATTTTTATGTAATTTTCACTTTAGTTTATTTCGTAAATATTTTCATAACTCTATTTCTTGAACTGCATTGTTGGTTAAGGGCTTGTAAGTAAGCATTTTCAGGGTATAACAACACCCACCCGTAGCACGCGCTCCAGCAGGTATATCTCATTGGTCATCCCCAAAGCCAACACCACCTTTGGCCGCCTTTCCTTCCTGTTGTATTCGGCGCATGTGACAAATAAAACATTTGATTTTCAGAAATGTTGCGCAACATGAGCTGATGGGCTCTCATGAAGTGTTTGATTAGATTTTTGATTACATTTACATTGATTGATGTCAGAGTGATTAGAGGGACAATAGAGTGCTGAGTACCAGGCAGTTAGCAAGTTTGATAGGTTACTAATGACCAGCAGCAGCATCAGAGCTTGGAGAAGCCACATTACCGTGACTAAACTAATTTGACTGCAATCATTACTCGTGACCGCTGGTGTGGCAGTAATATGGTCACCGTAAAGGCCTAGCTGTGAGTTCAGTCAGCAGCACTCTGGGCAACTGGATTGAAATGTGAGCCACTGTATTTGTCACTCTCTGATCTGTTTCACCTGTCTTGTGCTTGTCTCCACCCCCCACCAGGTGTCTCCCATTTCCCCCCATTATCCCCTGTGTACTTATACCTGTGTTTTCTGTTAGTCTGTTTTGTCAGGTTGTCCCAGTGTGTTTCCTGTTTTTCCCTGCTCTCTAATTTTTGTTTCTAGATTTTCCAGTTCTGACCTTTCTGAATGCCCTGACCCTGTGCCTGCCTGCCGTTCTGTACCTGCCTGATTCTGACCTGGTTTATGAAGATCTGCCTGCCCTGACCCTGAGCCTGTCTGCCATCGTGTACCTGTCTGCCATTGATCTGGTTATGAACCTCTGCCTGTCCTCAACCTGCCCTTTGCCTGCTCTCGTGTTATAATACATTATCTGAGAACTGAACCATCCGCCTCCTGTGTCTGCATCTGGGTCATATCCAGAGTCGTGATAGTAGGAACTGGCCATGACTGACCCAGCAGACTCAGACAAGCTCCGCAATGCTGTCTCCATCCAAGGAGTTGCCATTGGTAGACAAGTGGAAGTACTTCAAGATCTTATGGAAAGACTCCAGACCTTGGCGGAATGCCATGACCATGCTTTCACTGCATAGCTGGAGCAATTCTGTGGGTTATCTACTAAGCAGCAAGCCACAACAGTAACCCCCCCAGACTGTCAGTTATCCCGCTACCAGCGGCGCTTCTCCCCAATCTACCCCTGCTTCCCGAGAACCTCGCTTACCTCTTCCAGAGAGCTACAAGACAGCTTTTATCATGGCTAGCGGGAKCTACGAGCACCTTGTTATGCCAATTGGACTGACCAACGCTCCTGCGGTGTTCCCTGGTCAACGATATGCTCTGTGACATATTGAACCAGTTCGTGTTTGTCTACTGACCTTTTCACGAGCAGCTCAAGAACATATCCTTCACGTCCGACAGGTCCTCCAGCATCTCCTGGAGAACCAGATTTTTGTTAAAGCAGAAAAGTGTGAATTTGATTGCTCCACAATCTCCTTCCTAAGGTACATCATTGCTGATGGACATTTTCAGATGGACTCTGACAAGGTGAGAGCGGTGGTAGATTGGCCTCCACCCTCATCCAGAGTGCAGCTGCAATGTTTCCTGGGGTTTGCTAATTTCTAACGCCTCTTCATCCGGGGTTACACCACCCTGGCTTCCCCCCTCTGAGCACTCACATCTCCCAAGGTTCCGTTAACGTGTCTCCAGCAGCTGACCGAGCGTTCTTGAGCCTCAAGCAGCGATTCACTACAGCTCCCATCTTAATCCATCCAGACCTGTCTGTCAGTCCGTGGTGGAGGTCGACGCCTCGGACATTGGCGTGGACGCCATCCTGCTCAGGATCAAATGCTGCATCCTTGCGCTTTCCTTTCCCATCGTCTTAACCCCGCTGAGAGGAACTACGATGTGGGAAATCGAGAACTACTTGCGGTGAAGATGGTGTTGGAGGAGTGGAGGCACTAGTTAGAGGGGGCAGAACATCCATTCACAGTGTGGACTGATCACAAGAACCTGGAATATCTCCGCACCGCCAAGCGCCTCAACTCCAGGCAAGCTCAATGGGCCCTGCTATTCACTCGGTTCAACTTTACCATCTCCTACCGCAGGGTTCAATAATGTGAAGCCTGATGTGCTCTCACGCCTCTATAGCCCCACTGCTACACCGTCGGACCCTGAGACCACCCTCCCTATCTCTTGTCTTGCGGCTGCACCCATCTGGGGTATAGAGAACCAGGTCCATGAGGAACAGCATTCCCAGCCGGAACCCTGGTGGGTGGGGGTTCCCGGCCCCGGCTAACCAGATGTTGTCCCGTACTCTGCCTGTTCCTCGGTCCTGGAATGGGCTCATTACTCCAAACTGGCCTGCCATCCTGGCTCCTGTCAGATCATGGTCTTTGTACAACAACGTTTTTGGTGGCCCGCCATGGTTCCTGACGTCTCGGCCTTCGTCTCGGCGTTTGTCTCGGCGTTCGTCTCCGCGTTCGTCTCCGCCTGCACTGTGTGTGCTCAAAATAAGACCCGCGGCAAGCTCCGGCTGGCCTCCTTCAACCACTCCCTGACCCTGAGCCTGTCTGACGTTCTGTATCTGCCTGATTCTGACCTGGTTTATGAACTTCTGCCTGCCCTGACCCTGAGCCTGTCTGCCATTCTGTATCTGTCGGACTTTGACCAGGTTACGAACCACTATCTGTCCTCGACCTGCCCTTTGCCTGCCCCCTATGTTATAATAAATTATCTGAGAACTGAACCATCTGCCTCCTGTGTCTGCATCTGGGTCATATCCTGAGTATTCATCCAATGTTTGACTGCTATTGGGACACTATTAAAAGTATTGAACTTTTGAGAGTCACCTTTTTGTTTTATGATAAATAAGGCCCACATGTGCTTTGTGATATTGAATCCCCATCGCCAAAGCAGCAGCCACTGACCTTCTAACATCTACTAATTTGTTCAGAGGAAGAGTTAACAAGACCTCCTGTGGAGAGGATTGTTAAAATATTAACAAGAGCAGAGAAAGAGAGAGAGAGAGAGAAAAAGAGACATTGAGAGTGAGAAAGAGACTAACTGTAAGTTTGCAGCAAAGATATAAATATTTCAATTGAAAAAATATATATATTCCGGAATGTTTTGTTTTGTTTCTTGCTGGTAATTCTCATCCGCTTGTTACTGTCATTATGAAACTATCCTTCGGCCACAAAATATATATTTATAGAATGACATCATAATAGAAAGTTAGAAATTGCTACACATATAATTACTTAGCTTCACATTTCCTGTGCCCACGGTTGTTAAACCACATCAGATGCTTTCAGGGAGGGATACATGCTTACTACTGATAAACAGTCTACAGACTGGGGCAGAAATAGCTTGCTTTGAAAACACTATGACTCTTTCATCTAAAGCCCCAGGGGTCAGTTTTTCCTGACCACGTGAATAGGGCCAGAGGTTTTCCAAGTTAGCTCTCGTGATCAGGAAAAACTCCTGGTCCTAGGCATGAGGCATTATTGCTGATGATTAAGACTTTGGTGTACACTGCAGGGGCCTGCTATAGGACACCACTAGAGGGCAGTGCTTTGAACGACAGACATACAGACAGAGACTGCTCTTTGTTAGTAGAGGGTTTTGCTTGCTCAATACAGCTGAGAGATGGGACTAGGATTAGGACATTTAACTGAGGTTTTAGAGGAGATTCAGGGTGGGATCATTATGTCTGTACTGTATGTGGGTCAGAATATCTGTTGTTCTTTTAAATCTGGGCAGTTTTTTAAGTGATTAAAAATTGAGGGATGAATGTGTTACTGTTATGATTATGTAAAGGTTTATATGCAATGTATGTAAATAATTAGTGAAGAGATACAATCTCCCTGTCCTGTAAAACAGTTAAATGGATTTCAAGTGATTTATTTTGTAATATGCCTGTTATCTCTACACACCAGTTACTGTATGTATTCATTTTTCTATTTAGACTAATTTACTGGAAAAAGCAATAGGTTAACAATGCTGTGTACCAGAGGTTAACCATTTTTACCGTAAAAGTTAACCAAACTGAGGAACTGAGGGACCGTAACCCATGTGAAGGTGAGGGTAGTTCCTGTGATAAGGTACTTTGCTCACTGAAGTGGAAAACAACAACACATAAATGCCACACAGCATGAACCTCCTTCACCGCAAGACACGCAGGCAGACTTTAAAAAAAATATTCTTCAGCGAATGGTATATTGGAATGCTACTGGGTTTGAGCTGTATAAAATGAAATAGTTTGGCCTCAACACCTCCGCCCCCACTAGCCACAATGTCACAAACACTTACATCCTTGAACGAGAAAAAAAAACACTGAGCAACGATCTTTGGCACCGATAAAGTGTAAAAATAAAGCAGCCACAGGGAGAGAGAGCTGACTCAGAGGTTGGGCCTGTGTGTGTGGATGTGTGGATGTGTGGATGTGTGCCTCCTCTCTGAGGTGCATGGGATAGATGAGGCTTATACAGGACTAGCACAGTACTACTACAGGCCTCACACTAGTCAATACTGAAGAAGAGGAAGAAAGGGAAGGGAGAGATATCAGGCAGAAATAAAAAGACAAGAATGAAGGGGAAATTACTGGAGGACAAACTGAAAAAAGAGGAGATTGAAAGGTATGAGAGGGTGAGATGGAGAGCTTAAAGCCCCTACTGTTCCCAATGACCTGCACCCCCCTGCAGAGTGCAGCCATGCATAGTGCTGGAGCAGACGACTGCTGAAGCCGTGGCTTTAGTAAAGGTGGGCAGGCGTTCAAGTTTATGTTTGACGCTCCACCCCGCAAGCCGCTTTTATGGGTGCTGTTTACTAGCTGGGGCTTCCAGAGATCTCTATCCAACGGGCTTTGATTTGCCAGAGTTCTCATCCCACATCCCATATGCAGCAGCAGAGACATGGGCCTTTCAAGAGGCACAAATAGAAATCTGGCAGTCATTTCACAGTCAGAAAGTTTTCCTCTTTTTTTTGTTGCTCCTTCATCTTACTCCGTTACCCCCCCTCCCCCTTCATCCTCCCTCTCCACATCTTCAGATAGAATCAAGGCCCTTTGCAGATGTTCCTCCTCCTCCCTCTCCAGATTGAAGGAGACTAGATATAAAGGATCGTGCTGCACCCAAGAGGAGAGTTAGGAGAGGTAGAGTTCAGCTTTGCCATTTCACATGCTGAGCTTTTAGTGTCATAGAATGAAATGCATTGTTGATCCTTAAAGGGAAAAAGAGTCCACTTACATGAAGTGGCAATCATACACACAAAGAGACATCTCAGTTAGTGTAAATGGCAACAAACATGCATGCAAAGGCATATAAAACAAAGTACAGACACAAACACATACCCACACACGTACACACACAGAGTTAAAAGAAATAAGAGGATATGACAGTAACCAAAGCATATCGTTAATTGCATTTATGTCCTATGACAAGTGCTTTATTCCAAAGGCCCCACCAAATTCGTAGCAGCTGGGATGGCTGCCGGGGTTCTGCAGTACGCAGTAGGTGGTCAGACCCTTGCTGTGTACTACTCACTGCCTCTGCTCTGGGTTAATCCGCAGTAAACACCTTCACACTCCACCATGGTGTGTATGTGTYTGTGTGTGTGTGTGTTTACCCTCCACGGGATAGAAACCTCCCCAAAATAAGAGTCTGCCATCAGAGTCAATCCCATCTCTTCTATTCTCCTCTGGGTGAAAACACATCAGCATCCCACCACTGGCCTCTTTCATCTACCCTGCAGCAGAACCAAAAACACACAAAGCCAAACTGGGGAAAAATGTCAAAAGACAAAAGCATAGGAAAGTATGAAAGACTCTGAGCCAAACAAATCAATACATACACATACATTTATATTTATACAACGGGTGGGTCTAATCCTGAATACTGATTGGTTAAAACCGCATTCCAGCTTGTGTCTTTTCCACAAGTTGCCACCAACTAAATCTCTGACCTTAAAAATGCCTATTTACTCTGTTCCATCTGACTGGCAATCCACTGTCTCATCAGCCCAGCCAGGCAACTTATAAACTTGATCTACACTATAAAAAGCATCTAAACATTATCTCACGTTTCTTTTAGACTAGCATTTCCTTTCCAACAGCGGAGATTTGTATAAACCTTGTTGTCTGTCTCTCCGACATTTGCAACACTGTTTCAATATTGAAATTCGATCTCCCGCTGTCCAATAGTAATGAACGTGTCAGGAGTCGGGGAGAGACAGGCAGGCAGCGTTTCTCAGCCCGCCGAAATCATGAATCAGCTGGCATAATCTTTATTGATAAATACAAAAATGTCTCTAGAAAACAGCTTAAACAAATGCAAATGCAGCTACTTGCTGTTATTCTGGTTGCACTTTTTGACATGACTAAGTTAGCCATAGTTAGCTAGCTAGCAAGCAAGGGATAAGAACGTTGCCAGCCAGCATGGCAATGGAACATTTAGAACGAACGACTGGGTCGCGTCCATAGATACAGAACAAAAAGACTGAATGACTGGGTCGTGTCTCTGGCAACCCTAGTTTTGTGTTTGGACTATATCTTGTGGAAGGATGAAATAGTATAAATTAATTAATCAAAATAAAGTTTTTAATGAAAATATGTCAATCATTATTTGAATATGTTGGTAACCCGTTGTATAAAAGTGATAATGCCCTCGAAGCCGGTGTTTGGAGGATATATTGGCACGGTTTGCCGGCCCTCGACTTCGTCTTCGGCCTAACAACACCGTGCCAATATATCCTCCAAACACCGCTTCTCGGACATTATCACTTAAATATAGCAGCGGTCCATTGATGACCATAGAACAGCGTGTAATTATGTTGTGAATGACACAAGAACAGGCCACCCGTAAAATGTATCTATTGTTAAGAGAAACCTCAGTGGACAGTCAAGTAGTGGGAGAACAGAGCCAAGCTGTACTCCTCCCATGGGAGAGAAACCAGAACCAACCAGCTGAGCCAGAACCAGGATCACAACCACCACAGCCCAGCTACCCACGTCACATGACCAGGGTCAGCAGGAAGCCTCAGCAGGAAGCCTTAGCATGAGAGTTAGAACAGTTTGTTATTAGGGGCAGGGAGTTTTTGTCTATAGGCCCAGAGTTGTTCTTAGTCAGGTCACATAGTTAGGAAAAACTCCAGGACGTAATTATTATGCCTGTTAAAGGTCCAATACAACTGTTTTTATCTCAATATCAAATCATTTCTGGATAACAATTAAGAACCTGTGATAGTTTTCAATTAAAATTGTGAAACAAAAATAGCAATTTCTCAAGCAAGAATTTTCCTAGGACTGTCTAGGAGTGCTCTGAGTGGGGAGGGGAAAACTGAAACCTAGCTGTTATTGGCAGAGAGGTTTGGAACTCTCTTTCTTATTGGTCTTTTAACACATTTTAACTCTATCCCACCAAAACAGGCTGAAATTTCAGGCGGTCTTTTCAAACAGCTCTAACACTAAAAGGACATTATCATAATTTTTGCAATGTCACACTATTATTCCAACCTCAAAGTGTGGAAATGTATATAAAAGACAGGAAAATCTATTTCTAGACAATCATGTAAACACTGGGCCTTAAAGAACTATAATATGGGAGCTCTCATAGTTTCTTAGTCCCAGTCTTACTTTCGTTGCCATTCATCATAGTAACGGAGGCAGCTGCCTCAGTACATCACATTTGCACCTGAGTCCAATCCTCAGGTGTGCTTACTCAGCCGGGCAGTGACAGCGCTGCTATTTGCCAAATGTAACGCTAGCAGTGCTTAGTGACTTAGGGCAATGTTAACTCAGGAGGTACTATATTACTGAGMACAGGGAGACCTCTCTGCTGAGTTCTGCTGCTGTACAGTAGTAGTTCTCTGTCTGTGGGCTGGCTGAGGCCATCAGTGAGGTGAGGCTGTCTGGCTGGCTGGTTGGGGTCCATGTATGGCAGGAGTACTGCAGACAGGAAGCTCTGACAGGGTGACAGGGTTAACAACTTTATATAACGGTTTCCAAGAGGAGGTGGGGGAGGAGAGGAGGCAGCGAGGGAGGGAAGGAAGGAGAGAGAGTAAGAGACGAGAGTTCAACTGAACCACAGAGGTAGTGAATGCTCTCTCCAACGTGCATGTAATCCTTGTGTGGTTTCCTTCCTCAGCTCAGAGCCCAAACCCCCATGCAGGCTCTTTTTACTGCTGCTTTTTGAACAGTTTTCTTTTTTTCTCAAGTGTTTTATAAAAAAAGATGATGCTTATTCGGGTCTGGCCGCGGCCCTGGCTGGGGTCCATGGGAGGAGATGTGGTTTCTCCAGCTGCTGTGAACCCTGCAATGAAGGCCTACACATGAAGCCATGCTTAATTTGTGTGGTCGAGGCAGAGCCCCCCCATTCGCTCCATCCCCTCCTTCTCCTCACTCTGTGGCCCTCTTTCTTTCGCCTCTCTGTCTCTTTCCGCTTTCCGCTTTGCTCCTTTCTCTGTCTTTGTACCCCTTCCTCCTCCTCCTCTGCTGGAGACCTCCAGGCTGTTAGTGGTTAACTGGTTGTGCCACCATCATCATCCCTGATCATTAGGTGGTTCAGAGCATGCTGATGTGGGTTAATACCAGCTAGAGAACAGAGGGTGAATCCAGCATTCCACTGTCAGAGGTCTGAGATGATAATGTTACTGTAAACCACTGCGGGCCTCAGAATTAACATCACAACTGGACTCAACGTAAGGGGCAGACAACTTAAATCTGTCTCCCTCCAGTTAGTATGATAGGTAACGTTTCATATGGTCTGTATTCATTTGTGGATGTCCTTCATTTATTTCATATGATATGTTATGAATTATAATTTGTATGATATGTTATGAATTATAATTTGTATGATATGTTATGAATTATAATTTGTATGATATGTTATGAATTATAATTTATATTATATGTTATGAATTCCAGTTTGTACAATATGTTGCGAATTTGCAATACGTATGATATGTTATAAATTCCAATTTGATTTGGCTAATGTTAGCTATGTGGCTAGGTGGCTAACTTTAACTAGGCTAGGGGTTAGGGGTTAAGGTTAGGGTAAGGTTAGGGTTAGGAGTTAGGGTTAGGGGTTAGGGTTAGGGGAAGGGTTAGATAACGTGCTGTATGTATTTACAAAGTTATTCATTAGCTAAAATGCTAAAGTTGTCCGTGATGTGATTCAAACACACAACCTTTAGGTTGCTAGATGTTCACATTATACGCCTACATCCTCCCCGACCAACCTCCCTCCTTTAGTTTTTTAAAAGTAACCTTTTGTCTTATGTAACCATGCCAAATGTAACACATCATTCTAATTTGAGTCACAGACTTACGTTTACTAGTCTTTGAGGCCAGGCTGAACATCATATATATAATATAATATAATATAGACTATGGGGAATCATTTGGAAAAGAGGTAAGGCGTACTGTACTTCCGTTTTACAGTGAAGTGGTGTATAGGATTAAGTTTATACAATTACTACAAGAGTTTATCAGCTATAATGGCCAGATGAGAAGCTGTTTGGAAAAATACTTCTTCTGAAAAAGGGCCCATTTTTAAGGACTATAGCTCAATTTCTGCCATTTCAGCTTATTCATACTAGACTTACTACTAACAACACTTATCTATACCTGATCAAATGAAAACATTGCATAAGTGAGGTGGAGTGTGGTGGTTGGTTGGCCAGGCTCCTGCGTGTTCTCTGCTTGGCCTGTGTTCTCTCTGTACATTTGCCAGAATATTCAAGGAAATGCAGGCCACCACAGACTCCTCCACTGCTGTCTGACATCAGCCGGAGCAGATCTGTGTGTTTCAGCAGCCCTCTCTCCTCTCTGCCTGGACAGGAATACTGGGAGGGAGTTAAGGCTGTTAGGACAACTGCATGATCACTGTATTCAGCTGTGTGTGGCCTGACTGTCGGTAGTCAGCTGTGTGTGGCCTGACTGTCGGTATTCAGCTGTGTGTGGCCTGACTGTCGGTAGTCAGTTACGATATCTGATCAAGAGAGCCTAATCGAAATTGCAACAGCGCGGTTCTGTGAAAATTTTATTTAAACCAGAAGCAACTGCCAGATGTCTGGATAGGGCTGCGCTCAGAGTATCCTGCTGGCAATCGCGTGTTAAGACACTGATGCCCTTTGCAACCAACGTACCGATGTGGAGAGTGGATTCTCAGCCCTCACTAGCATGAAAACTAAATACAGGCACAGACTGTGTGTGGAAAATGATTTAAGACGGAGACTGCTCTCCAATACAACCCAACATTGCAGAGTTATGTGCATTTTTTTTAATTTATTTTTTTAAAAGTCATTTAGCAGACGCCTCTTATCCAGAGCGACTTACAAATTGGAAAGTTCATACATATTCATCCTTTCAAGCACACCCTTCTCATTAACCTCCAATAAATATATATATATATATATATATATATATATATATATACTATATATATATATCCATCTCTCCTCTCCCGTGTGTGATATATACTGAACAACATGCATAATATCTAAGATTTTACTGAGTTACAGTTCATAAGGAAATTCAGTCGGTTTAAATATATCTGTTGGTCACAAAATGGGCAGAATGCCGGATATTGCGGAACTGGAACACGGATGAATGGCACGACAATGGGCCTCAGGATCTCGTCACGTATCTGCTGTGCATTCAAATTGCCATCGTTGTCTGTATCTTATGCCTGCCCCATACCATAACCCACCGCCACCATGGGGGCACTCTGTTCACAACGGTGACAGTAACAAACCGCTTGCCGCCATACAAAGTGGTCGCGG
Organism: Salvelinus sp. IW2-2015; assembly: GCF_002910315.2. Lineage (NCBI taxonomy): Eukaryota > Metazoa > Chordata > Actinopteri > Salmoniformes > Salmonidae > Salvelinus > Salvelinus sp. IW2-2015. Next base: position 21,176,330 of record NC_036849.1, read on the forward strand.
TTGTGAGGCCGTTTGCTACGTAATGCAACAATCTAAAACGATGTTGGGGAAATGAGAAATGAACATTCAATTCTCTGATGGACATTTCCTGCAGTCCTTTCAAAACTTGAGACATCTATGGCATTGTGTTGTGTGACAAAACTGCACATTTTAGGACTGGCCTTTTATTATCCCCAACACAAGGTGCACCTATGTAATGATCATGCTGTTTAATCAGCTTCTTGATATACCAACACTGTCAGGTGGATTATCTCGGCAAAGGAGAAATGCTCACTAAACAGGGATGTAAACAAATTTGTGCACAAAACATTTTAGAGAAATAAGCTTTTTGTGCTTCTGGAACATTTTGGGATCTTTTATTTCAGCTCATGAACATTGAGACCGACACTTTATTTTTGTTCAGTGTATTCTGAAAGTATTCAGACCCTTTGACTTTTCACATTTTTGTTTACGTTACAGCCTTATTCTAAAATAGATTAAAAAATGAACTTGTCAGATAGTTGGCTTCTCACTCTAGTTGTATTCATCTTTCTGTGGTGCAGCTACCTTAGTGGTATTCAGCTGTGTTTGGTGTGCAGCCTAACCTTAGTGGTATTCAGCTGTGGTGGCCAGTCTACCTTAGTG
>NC_036849.1:21176978-21180558 GCF_002910315.2 Salvelinus sp. IW2-2015
GTATTCAGCTGTGTGTGGCCTGACTGTCGGTAGTCAGCTGTGTGTGGCCTGACTGTCGGTATTCAGCTGTGTGTGGCCTGACTGTCGGTAGTCAGCTGTGTGTGGCCTGACTGTCGGTATTCAGCTGTGTGTGGCCTGACTGTCGGTAGTCAGCTGTGTGTGGCCTGACTGTCGGTAGTCAGCTGTGTGGTGGCCTGACTGTCGGTAGTCAGCTGTGTGGTGGCCTGACTGTCGGTAGTCAGCTGTGTGTGGCCTGGACTGTCGGTAGTTCAGCTGTGTGTGGGCCTGACTGTCGGTATTAGCTGTGTTGTGGCCTGACTGTCGGTATTCAGCTGTGTGTGGCCTGACTGTCGGTATTCAGCTGTGGTGTGGCCTTGACTGTCGGTATTTGCGCCTGTGTGTGCCTGACTGTCGTAGTCAGCTGTGTGTGCCTGACTGTCGGTAGTCAGTTGAATAATCGCACACACATGCACATGCACGGACACACACACACACGCACACACGCACGCACGCACGCACGCACGCACGCCCTCGCACGGCACGCACGCACACACACACACCACACACACACACACACACACACACACACACACACACACACACACACACACACACACCACCACACACACACACACACACACACACACACACACACACAACACACACACACACCACACACACACACAATCTCTTCTGGCCAAGGGCCCTGTTGTGTTTCATGGACCATTAGCATGGCAGCTATGTGAGATAATACAGTGTGGCAGTGCTTACTGAGGAGGCTGTGGGACAGGTAACGTTCAATTAGAGGCAGCCAGGTCAGCCGAGTGAAGACAGACAGTGTCATTTTACAAAACAAACACACAGTACACTCTACAGGAGCATATAGCAGGGCAGGGAGACTGTAGTAGACATTAGTCACACCCTTTCCTCCTTCAAATAGCACAGCAGTCATAGAAAAAGCTCCGCTTCGTCTTTGTCCTGCTTACTCTCCATGTATACCACCCAGCATGTGTGTGTGGTGTGAGTATGTGTGTATTGTGTAAGTACGTGCGTGCATATTATGTGTGGGTGTGCCTCAGTATGTTGTTTTGGGAGAGTGGGGGGTGGCGCTCTTAATATAGTTAAGCTGTGAAAAAGCCCAGTCTTTGGCGAGGTCTCACACACTTCCTCAATCCTCCCTCGCTCCCTCCATTGCTCCTTCCATCGCTCTAGAACCATTTATCAGGGAAAACAGGGGCAGCTTGCGTGTCATAAGGCACTTGAGAGTCACAAACAAAATCAAGCAACTCCCACTTGAGTAATGTGTTAAGGTTGACTCAGGAGGACTCACTTTGGTGGCCCAATCTTAACTGGATACTGATTAACACATCCCTTATCAGTGGAGAGAGAGAGAGGAGGAGAGAGAGAGAGAGAGAGAGAGAAGAGAGAGAGAGAGAGAGAGAGAGAGAGAGAAGAGAGAGAGAGAGAGAGAGAGAGAGGAGAGAGAGAGAAGAGAAGAGAGAGAGAGAGAGAAGAGAGAGAGCGAGAGAGAGAGGAGAGAGAGCAGAGACGTGAATGGAGAGAGAGAAGAGAGAGGGAGAACTGAGAGAGAGAGAGAGTAGAAGATAGAACGAGAGAGAGAGGATGTAGGTGCAGGCAGAGAGAGAACAGAGAGAGACGAGATGAGAATGAGAGAGAGAGAGAGAGAGAGAGAGAGAGAGAGAGAGAGAGAGGAGAGAGAGAGAGAGAGAGCGAGAGAGAGAGAGAGAGAAGAGAGAGAGAGAGAGAAGAGAGGAGAGAGAGAGAGAGAGAGAGAGAGAGAGAGAGGAGTGGGCGGAGAACAGGAGGTGGATGTCAAACTTTCCCTGATCACCCATATGTCTAAACACTCAGAGCTTGTAATACCTCTGTAAGGCCCCGGCTCGTTCCTGGGCTCAGAGCAGCAGTTCTGTCTGATCTGTATCACACATCTGGACGGGATCTCTCTCTGAGCTGGGCTGGGCTGCCACGGGGCTTCTCACTACAGCTCCAATACAAGCTCTASTGGAGACAAAATAATCTTTAGGTACTACAACTACAGTATCTAATTTAAAAATGTTGTGAAGGGGAAGCTTACTTCCAAAGAGCAGGCTATCTCCCCGATTTTAACATTGAAAGTTAAGTAACACTCCAACCTGCAACATTTTCTCTTAACTTTTAGATGGCACAGCTGCTCACACTCAATCCCATGAGTCTTTGCTGTAAAGAATACATGGGGTCTCAGATCCAAAGTTGTAATAGTACTCTGATCTCTTTTAAGAGCATGATCACTAGCATAAGGTAGTTTGTCTTTATGTCTGAGGATATTGATATGAGATACAGAGACCTCTGAGTAAGCAGACTGTTACCCAGACAAGGGATTTTGGAAATAGACTGATGGTTCCTCTACTTGATGTTACTGTACATAGTATTTATGTCAATGTGCATCGGCCTTGATCTCTAAGAGGCTGCAGGATTTAGTCAATCCCACTACCCTCTCACTTGACCTCCTCCTGACCTCGGTCTGACCACTCCTTCTGGGTAACAGGATGCTCTTTGTCAGGCCATGGCCCCTTCTCTCTCCAGCAGCTTGGACAGGTCTGGTTGTGGCCACAGGGGCCATCGCAAAGGGCCCTTCATAATCTAGGGCACACTCTCCACAAAGACATGGGTCACCATGAAATGGACAAACAGACGGACCATAGGGGGTGAACCTTCTGCTCTGCGGCCTGGGTGCATCTGTGACACTCACTTTGGAAACTTGACCTTCACCTCTAGATTTGACCATGGTATGATGCTAGACGAGCAGTTGGAAGGATGTMCCCTGGCCCTGCCCTCAACTGGCCCTGTGACTCTGTTGGTAATGGCATTGATTCCTGGTTCATTTGAAGAGAGGAGCTGGATGGAAGGTCTTAGAGGTGCTGAGGACAAGATGGCTGCTCTAGGTCTATTGAGTGGTGTGAGTGATTCATGGAGACGAGGATGTAATGAGACAGAGTCCTGAGGGTGTATAGAATAGGCACTGTGCCTACAGCAGCTACGCTCCCTCTGGCCCCCACACCCTCTCACTCTCTCTCTCCCCTCCCCCTGTCTACCCCCTCCTTCCCCAGCCGAGAAGAGGGGCTTTTAGGGCTCTGAGAAGGGAAAGACTTTGTACTGTCCAGTTGGGATATGACTCTCCCAGTGTTGCTGGTGTTGAGTAGCTGTTACAACAAGATGATGTCTGCAGTATAAACATTCAATCTATAGTGTCTAAACGATAGGGTCTAATTAGAAATTAAATGTATAGACGTTCTCGTTAGATCTACATTCCCAGAGCCACTAATCAGCAGTAGTAAGTGTTGGGACTCCCCCAGTGAACGTTAATATTTAAGGACACACAGGGACTCTTCCATTTTGGGATCTCAGAGGAGTCATCCTTCCCTTAGCTCCTCATCCTCCCCCTCTGTCGCTCCCTCCTTCACCTCCTCACCTCTCTTCCCTTACTCCACTTTCTCCCCCACCTCCTCTCCACGTCTGGAGCTCATCTTCACCTTCCTCCCCTCCCCTTCTCTCCTCTACTCTCTCGCCCCCTTCTCTCCTC
>NC_036849.1:21182003-21189616 GCF_002910315.2 Salvelinus sp. IW2-2015
CCACACTCCCTTTCTCCCCATCACTCCACCTCTTCATCTGACAGTCCCTAGCCCTGTTAGCTCATCCTCACACATGGAGCTGGGTTGGGATACTCTATCTCTCTGCTTAGCCAGTTTGCCAGTCCATAGGAGATTGGGATGCCGCTGATGATGCAGCTGGTTCTTCTTTGTGGCTAATCACTTCCAGAGGCACTTTTGATTTGGGTTTCTACAGCCTGCGTTATTTTTCACATTAGCGACGTGAATGCCCTATACTCCCCCATTTTTTATCAAATTTGCACCATATGCCTTGAAAGGAGATGAGCCGGCTGGTTGGTGTGCTTCTCTCTAACTCCCTTCCTCGTGTCCTGTTTTGATCACCCGGGCCCTGACAGCGAGCGCTCTGGAGACAGTATTACGTTCCCAAAAATTGCCTCACTGAAGATAATGAAGGCCTCCATTTTGGGAGGGGTACAGTGTTCAGAAATGGAGAGACAGGGACTTAACTGAAGACCTGCTCAGTAGACCGTTATTACCAAATCAACATCAATGGTCAAAAGTCAGAAAATCGGCAGTAGTCTAAATATATCATTCTCTCTCTCTCTCTCCCTAACTTCCTTGCTCTCGCTTATAGGGTTGAAATAGTTTAATTTCACCTTAGAATTACCAGTGTGTGCCATGCAGTGGAATCCATATAGAAAGATTCTGGGAAGAGTTTGTGGAAGGGTGGGAAAGGGGAAACTGATTGCTGAAGCAAATGCCGCCGTGAACCAGAATTCATATAGAGTATCTGTGTCACAATGAAACCTTTCCCCTCTGAGGGAGAGCAATCAATGCCCTTATCAACTGTCTCATCAGCACAGAGGCCAAATTTGCTGCTGGCAATTCATAGAGTGACGTGTTGCAATCAGGAATCAACCTACATCTTATACTGTATCTCCAGTGGAAATAACATCATGTAACAGGAAGTCACCTAAATAATACACACCTGAAAGGAAATGGGCACTCTAACTGGAAGGGAAAAATGTACCCATCAGGAAAAAGAATGACACACACAGCTGAGACATTCACAATGACCGTAAGAGACCATATCTTACAGTTGGCCCATTGCATTAATAAGCATAAAAGTAGTTTCTTTTTGCCTTTTTCATAGACTGCCATAAACTGTCAAAACAGGAGTGTCACGTTCTGACCCTAGGTTATTGTGTTAATCCTTTGTTTTGTTGGTCAGGACGTGAGGCTGGGTGGGCATTCTATGTGTTGTTGTTTCTATGTTGGGTTTAATGTGCCTGATATGGTTTCTCAATTAGAGGCAGGTGTTTGAGTTCCTCTGATTGAGAACCATATTTAAGGTAGGCTGTCTTTCACTGTTTTGTTGTGGGTGATTGTCGCTGTGTCTGTGTTTATTGCACCACCACGGTACTGTCTCGTCTCGTTCGTTCGTTCCTGTTCATGCGTGCTTCGTTATATGTAGTTTTGCATGTTTCAGGTCAGTTCTACGTTGTTTGTTTGTTATTTTGTAAATATTTCAAGTATAGTTCGTGTCAGTGTTCGTCGTGTCTAATAAATTAATTATGTCTACATACCTCGCTGCACATTCGTCATCTGGTCCCTCTCTCCTCTCCTCGTCTGAGGAGGAGGACGACGTAGAATGCCGTTACAGAATCACCCACCCACAAAAGGATCAAGCAGCGGGGAAAAGGGCAGTGACAGCTGCAGCAGAAATCCCAGGACTCTCCGGACATGGGAGGAGATTTTGAACGGAGAAGGACCCTGGGCACAGGCTGGGGAGTATCGCCGCCCCCAAAGCTGAGCTGGAGAGCGAAAGCTGAGCGGCGGCGATATGAGGAGGCAGCACGGCCAGCGCGACAGGTACGAGAGGCAACCCCAGTTTTGTTTTGTGGGGGGGGGGCTAGAGAGGAGTGTGGCTAAGCCAGGTTAGCAGACCTGAGCGCACTCCTCGTGCTTATTATTAAGCAACGCGTCACTGGTCAGGCACCGTGTTATGCGGTTAAAGCGCCACGGTGTCGCCAGTGCGTGCCCATAGCCCGGTGCGCTATAGGGCAGCCCCCCGAAAGTGTCATGTGAGTGTGGGCATCCAGCCGGGGCGGTATTGTGCGCTGTTCAGCGCGTCTGGTCTCCGGTACGCAGTTTCGGTCCAGGGTATCCTGCGCAGGCTCTGCGTGCTGTGTCTCCAGGGCGCTGGGAGGGTGCAGTGCGTCCTATGCCTACGGCTCCGCTCGTACCGGGCAAAATGTGGGAGTGGAGCCTAAGGGAGAGGTGCGCGTAGTAGGCACTAGATCTCCAGTGCTCATCCACAGCCCGGTTCAACCTTGCCTGCACTCTGGAGGGTACGGGGCTGGAGTATATTCCAGCCTGGGGGAGTGGTGCCAAGGCTGCGCACCAGAGCTCCAGTGCTCCCCCACAGCCCGGTCCTTCAGGTGCCTCTAACATCAAGCCTCCTGTAGGGTCTCTCCAGCCTGGTGGTCTCCGTTTGCAGCCCCACGCACCAGGCTGTCTCTCCGTCTCCTCCCTACAGGTGTGCCCGTCTGTCCCGAGCCGTCAGAGCTGCCCGTCTGTTCCGAGCCGTTTCAGAAGCTGCCGTCTGTCCCGAGCCGTCAGAGCTGCCCGTCTGTCCCGAGCCGTCAGGCTTGCCCGCTGTCCCAGCCGTCCAGAGCTGCCCGTCTGTCCCGAGCCGTCCAGCAGGACCAGCCAGAACCGTCCAGCCAGGGACCAGCCAGAAGCCGTCCAAGCCAGACAGCCAGAAGCGCCAGCCAGGACCAGCCAGAGCCGTCCAGCCAGGGACCAGCCAGAGCCGTCCAGCCAGGGGACCAGCCAGGAGCCGTTCCAGCCAGGACCAGCCAGAGCCGTGTCCAGCCAGGGACGAGCCAGAGCCGTCCAGCCAGACCAGCCAGAGCCGCCAGAGCTTCCGCCAGACAGGAGCCGCCAGAAGCCTTCCGCCAGAGACAGGAGCGCCAGAGCTTTCCGCCAGACAGGAGCCCGCCAGAGCCTTCCGCCAGACAGGAGCAGTCAGAGCCTTCGCCAGACAGGAAGCAGTCAGAGCCTTCCGTCAGACAGGATCCGCCAGAAGCTTCCGCCAGCCAGGAATCCGCCAGAGCCTTTCCGCCAGCCAGGATCCGCCAGAGCCTTCCGCCAGCCAGGATTCCGCCAGAGCCTTCCGCCAGCCAGGGATTCCGCCAAGGAGGCCTTCCGCCAGCCGGGAATCCGCCAGGGCCTTCCGCCAGCCAGATCCGCCAGAGTTCCGCCAGGCAAGGGATCCGCCAGGCACGCCAGCCAGGATTCCGGCCAGAGCCAGCCAGTCCGGAGCGGTCTCAGTCCGGGGCTGCCCCTAAGTCCAGCGGGACCCATGTCTAGGGGTTCTCAGTCCAAGGTTCGGTGGCGGAGGGTCGCCACTTTTGAGGGGCCACAGAAGCGGAAAAAGACAAGGGTGAAGTGGGGTCCATGTCCTGCGCCAGAGCCGCCGACGCGGACACTGATGCCCACCCAAACCTCCCCTATAGGTTTAGGTGGTGCGGTCGCAGTCCGCCACTTGGGGGGGGGTGGGGGGGGTGGTTCTGTCACGTTCTGACCCTAGTTATTGTGTTAATCCTTTGTTTTGGTTGGTCAGGGCGTGAGCTGGGTGGGCATTCCTATGTGTTGTGTTTCTATGTTGGGTTTAATGTGCCTGATATGGTTTCTCAATTAGAGGCAAGGTGTTTGACGGTTTCTCTGATTGAGAACCATATTTAAGGGTAGGCTGTTCTCCACTGTTTGTTTGTGGGTGATTGTCGCTTGTGTCTGTGTTTATTGCCAACCACACGGTACTGTCTCGTTCTCGTTCGTTCGTTCCTGTTCATGCGTGCTTCGTTATATGTAGTTTGCATGTTCAGGTCAGTCTACGTTGTTTGTTTGTTATTTTGTAAATATTCAAAGTATAGTTCGTGTCAGTTGTTCGTCCATCGTGCTCTAATAAATTCATTGATGTCTACATACCTCGTGACTGCACATTGGTCATCTGATTCCCTCTCTCCTCTCCTCGTCCGGAGAAGGAGGCACGAACGTACAAATGCCCGTATACAGAGGAGAATTTCAAATAAAGATTGAGATTGCTCCTCACAGATGCTTTTACTTGTAACAGAACAGGTTTCTATCTGCAAACCACGGACTGCAATCTTTAAGGATGTATTTGTAATTTCCTCAAACAGCCTCGGCAGAGTACTAATCATTCATGGGTGCTGGGACTCAGAGACGGCCAGTAACAGTACCAACATTTGTTGCATTCATCTTCGTTTTGTTGTCATCCTCTATCCAATGACACCCTTAATCTTCCCCCAGGCCAGGCTCTGAGTTTTGGAACAACCGTTAACGCAGCGCTTCCTCATCCCCTCATCACCACCAGCACCCCAGATCTGGCCAGCGCTGGACTCCTTCTTAGGATAGGGTTTCAAATAGCTGGCTGGGGACTTTAACGGCTGGAAAACAATAATCACATTCACTTTCCACACGCGTCCTCACACAAACCATCTCATAGCCCCTGCCACGGCCCTTTCCTTCAGCAAGCCAGCAGAGGAGGGTTCAACTGGCCCTGAAAGGACTTACCTGTATGTTGGTTTGTTCTTCTTTAATCCACAGGAGTTAGAAACAGCAGCACTTTCACTAACTTGGAACATCCCTGTTGTGCAACTATGCGCTAAGATCATGTCTGTCTTGTCTGTGTGTTGTTTTAAATTAATAAAAGCATGTTTCATCCTGTCAAGTCAAGTGCAAAATAGTATCTCATCCTCCATAACTGCCTGACCTGACTCCTGCCCAGCCAAGTGTGTGAGATGATCATTAAATAGTCCAAATGATCCACATAAACATGGGAGACGGAGAGGGGAAGCGGGTTGGTCATTGACGTTCATGGCTTATCGAGGCAGGCCATCACTATTGATTTTATTGATTACTGTGGATTGGGACGCTAATTGAAATTGAGATCCAGGAAGTAAGGTAATGTAGCGACAGCGAATACAGGAATTTAATCTCCGCGCATTGGTGCAATAAGAATTATTTATGACTCTTCTCTATCTGCGGCTGTCAGAAGGCGGATAAATAGTAAATCAAATTTCTGCGTCCACAATGAGGCACTCAGATCACAGAGGTTGGGCAGAGTGGAGAAGATACCATAAACGTATTTCTATCCTCTGTCCTGTTCCCAAAAATTGCCTCACTGAAGATAATGAAGGCCTCCATTTTTTTGGAGGGGTACAGTGTTCAGAAATGGAGAGACAGGGACTTAACTGAAGACCTGCTCAGTAGACCGTTATTACCAAATCAACATCAATGGTCAAAAGTCAGAAATCGGCAGTAGTCTAAATATATCATTCTCTCTCTCTCTCTCCCTAACTTCCTTGCTCTCGCTATAGGGTTGAAATAGTTTAATTTCACCTTAGATTACCAGTGTGTGCCATGCAGTGGAATCCATATAGAAAGACTTCTGGGAAGAGTTTGTGGAAGGGTGGGAAAGGGGAAACTGATTGCTGAAGCAAATGCCGCCGTGAACCAGAATTCATATAGAGTATCTGTGTCACAATGAAACCTTTCCCCTCTGAGGGAGAGCAATCAATGCCCTTATCAACTGTCTCATCAGCACAGAGGCCAAATTTGCTGCTGGCAATTCATAGAGTGACGTGTTGCAATCAGGAATCAACCTACATCTTATACTGTATCTCCAGTGGAAAATAACATCATGTAACAGAAGTCACCTAAATAATACACACCTGAAAGGAAATGGGCACTCTAACTGGAGGGAAAATGTACCCATCAGAAAAGAATGACCACACACAGCTGAGACATTCACAATGACCGTAAGAGACCATATCTTACAGTTGCCCATTGCATTAATAAGCATAAAAGTAGTTTCTTTGTTTGCCTTGTTCATAGACTGCCATAACTGTCAAACAGAGGTGTCACGTTCTGACCCTAGTTATTGTGTTAATCCTTTGTTTTGTTGGTCAGGACGTGAGCTGGGTGGGCATTCTATGTGTTGTGTTTCTATGTTGGGTTTAATGTGCCTGATATGGTTCTCAATTAGAGGCAGGTGTTTGACGTTCCTCTGATTGAGAACCATATTTAAGGTAGGCTGTTCTCACTGTTTGTTTGTGGGTGATTGTCGCTGTGTCTGTGTTTATTGCACCACACAGTACTGTCTCGTCTCGTTCGTTCGTTCCTGTTCATGCGTGCTTCGTTATATGTAGTTTGCATGTTCAGGTCAGTCTACGTTGTTTGTTTGTTATTTTGTAAATATTCAAGTATAGTTCGTGTCAGTGTTCGTCGTGTCTAATAAATTCATGATGTCTACATACCTCGCTGCACATTGGTCATCTGATCCCTCTCTCCTCTCCTCGTCGGAGGAGGACGACGTAGAATGCCGTTACAAGAGGAATTCAAATAAAGATGAGATGCTCTCACAGATGCTTTTTACTTGTAACAGAACAGGTTTCTATCTGCAAACCACGGACTGCAATCTTTAAGGATTATTTTATCTCAACAGCCTCAGATAATCATCATGGGTTGCTGACTCAGAGACGGAGTAACAGTACACATTGTGCATTCATTCGTTTGTGTCATTGTCTCCATCATGACACCCTTAATCTTCCCCAGGCAGAGCTCTGGGTTTGGGAACAACCGTTAACGCAGCGCTCCTCATCCCCTCATCACACAGCACCCAGATCTGGCCAGCGCTGCGACTCCTTCTTAGATAGGTTCAAATAGCTGCTGGGGCTTAACGGCTGGAAAACAAGATCACATCTCCTTTCACACGTCTCACACATCTCATAGCCCTGCACGGCCTTCCTTCAGCAAGCAGCAGGGAGAGGGTTAACTGCCCTGAAGACTACTGTATGTTGGTTTTGTTCTTCTTTAATCACAGAGTTAGAACAGCGGCACCTTCACTACTGAACATCCCTGTTGTGCAACTATGCGCAAGATCATGTCTGTCTGTCTGTGTGTGTTTTAAATAATAAAAGCATGTTTCATCCTGTCAAGTCAGAGTGCAAAATAGTATCTCATCTCATAACTGCCTGACCTGACTGCAGCAGTGGTAATGATCATAATAGTCATGTACATAAACATGGGAGACGGGGAAGGGGAGCGGGTTGGTCATTGACGTTCATGGCTTATCAGCAGGCCATCACTATTGATTTATTAATGCTGGGGAACGCTAATTGAATTGAGATCCAGGAAGTAAGTTAATGTAGCTGACAGCGATACAGGAATTTAATCTCCCCATGGTGCATAGAATTATTATGACTCTTCTCTATCTGGGCTGTCAGAGGGATAAATAGTAAATCAATCTGGTCCACAATGAGGCACTCAGAACAGATTACAGAGGTGGAGAAAGACCATAACGATCCTTCCTCTGTCTCGATCACCAATCATTACTCAATTAAGACCATTTCAATAAGTATTCAAAGTATTGAAAAAAAATCTACGTTTTTGAAATATGCTAAGCACATATCCCCAACTGAAGCCATAGTATCAGTGTTCCAACACCTTAATAATGTGTTATTACCTGACAATATGTTATTACCTGACAATGTGTTATTACCTGACAATGTGTTATTACCTGACAATATGTTATTACCTGACAATGT
>NC_036849.1:21189641-21228136 GCF_002910315.2 Salvelinus sp. IW2-2015
CAAAGGAGAGATGTATTTTGTAAATATTCAAGTATAGTTCTTTGTCAGTGTTCGTCGTGTCTAATAAATTTCATGATGTCTACATTACCTCGCTGCACATTGGTACATTGATCCCTCTCTCCTCTCCTCGTCTGAGGAGGCAGGACGACGTAGAATGGCCGTTACAGAATCACCCACCCACAAGGATCAAGCAGCGGGGAAAAGGGCAGTGACAGCTGCAGCAGAAATCCCAGGACTCCTGGACATGGAGGGAGATTTTGAACGGAGAAGGACCCTGGGCACAGGCTGGGGAGTATCGCCGCCCCAAAGCTGAGCTGGAGGAAGCGAAGCTGAGCGGCGGCGATATGAGGAGGCAGCACGGCAGCGCGACAGGTACGAGAGGCAACCCCAGTTTTTGTTTTGGGGGGGGGGGGGGCTAGAGGGAGGTGTGGCTAAGCCAGGTAGCAGACCTGAGCGCACTCCTCGTGCTTATTATAAGCAACGCGTCACTGGTCAGGCACCGTGTTATGCGGTAAAGCGCACGGTGTCGCCAGTGCGTGCCCATAGCCCGGTGCGCTATAGGGCAGCCCCCCCGAAAGTGTCATGTGAGTGTGGGCATCCAGCCGGGGCGGTATTGTGCCTTGTTCAGCGCGTCTGGTCTCCGGTACGCAGTTTCGGTCCAGGGTATCCTGCGCCGGCCTCTGCGTGCTTTGTCTCCAGGGCGCTGGGAGGGTGCAGTCGCGTCCTATGCCTACGCTCCGCTCGTACCGGGCAAATGTGGGAGTGGAGCCTAAGGGAGAGGTGCGCGTAGTAGGCACTAGATCTCCAGTGCTCATCCACAGCCCGGTTCAACCTGTGCCTGCACTCTGGAGGGTACGGGCTGGAGTAGTATTCCAGCCTGGGGAGTGGTGCCAAGGCTGCGCTCCAGTGCTCCCCCACAGCCCGGTCCTTCAGGTGCCTCTTAACATCAAGGCCTCCTGTAGGTCTCTCCAGCCTGGTGGGTCCTGTGGCAGCCACGCACCAGGCTGTCTCTCCGTCTCCTCCCTACAGGTGTGCCCGTCTGTCCCGAGCCGTCAGAGCTGCCCGTCTGTCCCGACCGTCAGAGCTGCCCGTCTGTCCCGAGCCGTCAGAGCTGCCCGTTCTGTCCCGAGCCGTCAGAGCTGCCCGTCTGTCCCGAGCCGTCCAGCCAGGACCAGCCAGAACCGTCCAGCCAGGACCGCCAGAGCCGTCCACCAGGCCACCAGAGCGTCCAGCCAGGACCAGCCAGAGCCGTCCAGCCAGGACCAGCCAGAGCCGTCCAGCCAGGACCAGCCAGAGCCGTCCAGCCAGGACCAGCCAGAGCCGTCCAGCCAGGACCAGCCAGAGCCGTCCAGCCAGGACAGCCAGAGCCGCCAGAGCCTTCCGCCAGACAGGAAGCCGCCAGAGCCTTCCGCAGACAGGAGCCGCCAGAGCTTCCGCAGACAGGAGCCGCCAGAGCCTTCCGCCAGACAGGAGCAGTCAGAGCCTTCCGCCAGACAGGAGCAGTCAGAGCCTCCGTCAGACAGGATCCGCCAGAGCCTTCCGCCAGCCAGGATCCGCCAGAGCCTCCGCCAGCCAGGATCCGCCAGAGCCTTCCGCCAGCCAGGATCCGCCAGAGCCTTCCGCCAGCCAGGATCCGCCAGAGCCTTCCGCCAGCCAGACGCCAGAGCCTTCCCCACCGATCCGCCAGAGCCTTCCGCCAGCCAGGATCCGCCAGAGCTCCGCCAGCAAGGACCGCAGAGCCAGCCAGCCAGGATCCGCCAGAGCCAGCCAGTCCGGAGCGGTCCCTCAGTCCGGGCTGCCCCTAAGTCCAGCGGGACCCATGTCTAGGGTTCTCAGTCCAAGGTCGGTGGCGAGGTCGCCACTTTGAGGAGGCCACAGAAGCGGACAAAGACAAGGGTGAAGTGGGGTCCATGTCCTGCGCGCCAGAGCCGCCGCCGCGGACAGATGCCCACCCAAACCCTCCCCCTATAGGTTTAGGTGGTGCGGTCGCAGTCCGCACCTTGGGGGGGGGGGGGGGGTTCTGTCACGTTCTGACCCTAGTTATTGTGTTAATCCTTTGTTTTGTTGGTCAGGACGTGAGCTGGGTGGGCATTCTATGTGTTGTGTTTCTATGTTGGGTTTAATGTTCCTGATATGGTTCTCAATTAGAGGCAGGTGTTTGACGTTTCTCTGATTGAGAACCATATTTAAGGTAGGCTGTTCTCACTGTTTGTTTGTGGGTGATTGTCGCTGTGTCTGGTGTTTATTGCACCACACGGTACTGTCTCGTCTCGTTCGTTCGTTCGTTCCTGTTCATGCGTGCTTCGTTATATGTAGTTTGCATGTTCAGGTCAGTCTACGTTGTTTTGTTTGTTATTTGTAAAAATTCAAGTATAGTTCGTGTCAGTGTTCGTCGTGTCTAATAAATTCATGATGTCTACATACCTCGCTGCACATTGGTCATCTGATCCCTCTCTCTCTCTCCTCGTCGGAGGAGGACGACGTTAGAATGCCGTTACAAGAGGAATTCAAATAAAGATGAGATGCTCTCACAGATGCTTTTTACTTGTAACAGAACAGGTTTCTATCTGCAAACCACGGACTGCAATCTTTAAGGATTATTTTATCTCAACAGCCTCAGATAATCATCATGGTTGCTGACTCAGAGACGGAGTAAAACAGTACACATTGTGCATTCATTCGTTTGTGTCATTGTCTCCATCATGACACCCTTAATCTTCCCCAGCAGAGCTCTGGGTTTGGGAACAACCGTTAACGCAGCGCTCCTCATCCCCTCATCACACAGCACCCAGATCTGGCCAGCGCTGCGACTCCTTCTTAGATAGGTTCAAATAGCTGCTGGGGCTTAACGGCTGGAAACAAGATCACATCTCCTTTCACACGTCTCACACATCTCATAGCCCTGCACGGCCTTCCTTCAGCAAGCAGCAGGAGAGGGTTAACTGCCCTGAAGACTACTGTATGTTGGTTTTGTTCTTCTTTAATCACAGAGTTAGAACAGCGGCACCTTCACTACTGAACATCCCTGTTGTGCAACTATGCGCAAGATCATGTCTGTCTGTCTGTGTGTGTTTTAAAAATAATAAAAGCATGTTTCATCCTGTCAAGTCAGAGTGCAAAATAGTATCTCATCTCATAACTGCCTGACCTGACTGCAGCAGTGGTAATGATCATAATAGTCATGTACATAAACATGGGAGACGGGGAAGGGGAGCGGGTTGGTCATTGACGTTCATGGCTTATCAGCAGGCCATCACTATTGATTTATTAATGCTGGGGAACGCTAATTGAATTGAGATCCAGGAAGTAAGTTAATGTAGCTGACAGCGATACAGGAATTTAATCTCCCCATGGTGCATAGAATTATTATGACTCTTCTCTATCTGGGCTGTCAGAGGGATAAATAGTAAATCAATCTGGTCCACAATGAGGCACTCAGAACAGATTACAGAGGTGGAGAAAGACCATAACGATCCTTCCTCTGTCTCGATCACCAATCATTACTCAATTAAGACCATTTCAATAAGTATTCAAAGTATTGAAAAAAAATCTACGTTTTTGAAATATGCTAAGCACATATCCCCAACTGAAGCCATAGTATCAGTGTTCCAACACCTTAATAATGTGTTATTACCTGACAATATGTTATTACCTGGACAATGTGTTATTACCTGACAATGTGTTTATTAACCTGACAATATGTTATTACCTGACAATGTGTTATTACCTGACAATGTGTTATAACCTATAACAATATGTTATTACCTGACAATGTGTTATTACCTGACAATGTGGTTATTACCTGACAATGTGTTTATTACTGAACAATGATGTGTTATTACCTGACAATGTGTTATTACCTGACAATGTGTTACACTGTATACCTGACATGGTGTTATTACCTGACAATGTGTTATTACCTGACAATATGTTATTACCTGACAATGTGTTATTACCTGACAATGTGTTATTACCTGACAATGTGTTATGCATTTCCAAGTCAAGTGGATACTATACCTACATGTTTCAAGCAGACCACTATAGTCCCTGTGCCCATGCCAGTAACCTGTCTAAATGACTATCGTCCTGTAGCACTCACATCTGTAGCCATGAAATTATTTGAAAGGCTGGTCATGGTTCACATCAACACCATCATCCCAGATACCCTGGACCCATTCCAATTGGCATTCCGCCCCAACAGATCCACAGATGACGCAATCTATATTGCACTATTGCACACTGCCCTTTCTCTCTTGGACAAAAGGAGCACCTACGTGAAAATGCTGTTCATTGACTACAGCAGCATTCAACAACATTGTGCCCTCCAAGCTCATCACTAAACTAAGGATGGACTTCTTGACGGGACATCTCCTGGTGGTGAGGGTAGGCAACAACACATCCACCTCAACAATGGGGCCTGCACCGTACTCCAACACCATCATTAAATTTGCAGACGACACGATGAGGCATCCTATAGGGAGGAGATCAGAGAACTAGCAGTGTGGTGCCAGGACAACAACCTCTCCCTCAACGTCAGCAAGACAAAGGAGCTGATCGTGGACTACAGGGAATGGAGGGCTGAGCACTACCCTATTCACATCGACGGAGCTGTAGTAGGCAGAGAGCTTTGGTGTCCACAAGTTCCTCGGTGTAGACATCACTAAGGCTCTATCATGGTCCACACACACCAACAAAGTCGTGAAGAATGCACGACAACGCCTCCTCCCCAGGAGGCTCAAAATATTTGACATGGGCCCTCAGATCCTCAAAACGTTTGACAGCTGCACCATTAAGAGCATCTTGACCGGCTGCATCAGCACTTGGTATGGCAACTACTTGGCATCCAACTGAAAGGTGCTACAGAGAGTGAGTACTGCCCAGTTCACCACTGGGGCCAAGCCCCCTGCCATCCAGGACCTCTATACCAGGCAGTGTCAGAGAAAGGCCCTAAAAATTGTCAAAGACTCCAGCCACCCAAATCATAGACTGTTCTTTCTGCTATCACACGGCATGTCTGGAACCAACAGGATCATGAACAGCTTCTTCCCCCCCAACCATAAGACTGCTAAATAGTRAGTCCAGGTAGCTATTAAACAATCTCCATTGACGCTTTTTGCACTAACTTTTATGACTCATCACATACACTTCTGCTACTGTTTACTCTCTGTCATTTTATTCCTGATTATATGTGCATATCTAACTCAATTACCTCGTACCCCTTCACATACAGTAGACTCAGTACTGGCACCCTGTGTATATAGCCAAGTTATRGTTACTTGTTGTGTATTTATTATTACTTTTATTATGACATGTTTTACTTTTATTTAATTTCTCTATTTTCTCTCTCTACATTGTTGGGAAGGGCCCGTAAGTTAGCGTTTCACTGTTAGTCTACACTGGTTGATTACAATGCATGTGACAAATACAATTGGATTTGATTGATTTGATATCCCTAGGCCCCCTGTAAGAGTATAAACCACCTACACACAGGACCAGTCAAAAGTTTGGACACACCTACTCATACAGCAGTTTTTCTTTCTTTTTACTTTTTTCTACATTGTWGAATAATAGTGAAGACATCAAAACTATGAAACAACACATATTGAATCATGTAGTAACCAAAAGTGTTACACAAATCTAAATATATTTGATATTTGAGGTTATTCAAAGTAGCCACCCTTTGTCTTGATGACAGCTTTGCACACTCTTGGCATTCTCTCTACCAGCTTCATGAGGTAGTCACCTGGAATGCATTTCAATTAACAGGTGTGCCTTGGAATTTCTTTCCTTCTTAATGCGTTTGAGCCAATCAGTTGTGTGGTGACGGTATACAGAAGGTAGCTCTATTTGGTAAAAGACCAAGTCCATATTATGGCAAGAACAGCTCAAATAAGCAAAGAGAAATGACAATCCATCATTACTTTAAAACATGAAGGTCAGTCAATCCTGAACATTTCAAGAACTTTGGAAAGTTTCTTCAAGTGCAGTCGAAAAACCATCAAGCGCTATGATGAAACTGGCTCTCATGAGGACCGCCACAGGAAAGGAAGAACCAGAGTTACCTRTGTTGCAGAGGATAAGTTCATTAGAGTTACCAGCTTCAGATTACAGCCCAAATAAATGCTTCACAGAGTTCAAGTAACAGACACATCTCAACATCAACTGTTCAGAGGAYACTGTGTGAATCAGGCCTTCATGGTCGAATTGCTGCAAAGAAACCATTACTATAGGACACCAATAAGAAGAAGAGACATTCTAGGGGCCAAGAAACACGAGAAATGGACATTAGATCGGTGGAAATCTGTCCTTTGGTCTGATGAGATTTTTGGGTTCCAACCGACATGTCTTTGTGAGATGCAGAGTAGGTGAACGGTTGAACTCCGCGTGTGTGGTTCCCACCGTGAAGCACAAGGGAGGAGGTGTGATGGTGTGCGGTGCTTCTGGTGACACTGTCAGTGATTTATTTACAATTCAAGGCACATTTAGCCAGCATGGCTACCACAGCATTCTGCAGCGATATGCCAACCCATATAGTTTGCGCTTAGTGGGATTATCATTTGTTTTTCAACAGGACAATGACCCAAAACACACCTCCAGGCTGTATAAGGGCTATTTGACCAAGAAGGAGAGTGATGGAGTGCTGCCAACCTCAACCCAGTTGAGATCGTTTGCGATGAGTTGGACCGCAGAGTGAAGGAAAAGCAGCCAAAAAGTGCTCAGCATATGTGGGAACTCCTTCAAGCCTGTTGGAAAGGCCTTCCAGGTGAAACTGGATGAGAGAATGCCAAGAGTGTGCAAAGCTGTCATAAAGGCAAAGTGTGGTTACTTTGAACAATCTAAAATATATTTTGATTTGTTTAACACTTTTTTGGTTACTACGTGATTCCATTTGTGTGATTTCATAGTTTTGATGTCTTCACTATTATTCTACAATGTAGAACATAGTACAAATAACAACATGTGCCCTTGAAAGAGAAGACAAGATGCCTGCATTAGCACTTTGCARGAGACTACCACCACTACAACTACCACTACAAGTTCCTATATTATCAGAACAACCACTACAAAATACCCTTATGTAAAGTAACTAATATGGCTAAAATCTACAGAAGGCAGGAGTTCTCCCACATGGTCCATTTCTTAAATGTATATGTATTTGTACAGCTGGTGTTTAATGTTAGCCTGGTCTGAAGGTAAAGTAAATCCGCAGACTGGAGCTCTGACAGTAGTTGGAGGCTCAGTGTCCAGAGCAGAGAGGAGCAGAGAGCCATGCCCAAACCACTACAGTGTACTCAGCACTGCTGCCACCCACCCAGCCAAGGTGTGTGGGCATGCCTGACGGGGATCAGATGACCTCGGCCGGGGTCGCGAGCCAGGGAGGACGTTGTTGTGTGTGTGTGTGTGTGTGAGCGTTAATGAGTACACACACACACACACACACACACACACACACACACACACACACACACACACACACACACACACACACACACACGCACGCACAAAGAAACAGTGAAAGAGAGAGAGAGAGAGAGAGAGAGAGAGAGAGAGAGAGAGAGAGAGAGAGAGAGAAAGAGAGAAAGAGAGAAAGATGGAGAGATGAAGAGATCATACAATTATACAACCAGACTCACTGGCCAGGCGACGGCGGAAAAAGAAAAACACTTTTTTTCTCTCACTCTTTCTCTTCTCAGTGGTTAATAGATACATGAGTTATATACTTATTTTAGCCTCTTTAATCTTGAGATTTTATTGCATGCTCAGCCAAGGCCTTCTACCAGTTTCAGGGAGACGCTGCCAAAAGAAATGAATGAAAAACTGAAAAAACAAAATATTGTGGAGCCATGGCTCAGAAGCCTTCCTCTTCTTGCCTTTCATTTCCTTTGAAAAGCTAAGCTGTAAAAGAAACACCTAACTCAGACCAGGTATTGTATTAACACAGTGTATCTAAGAGAGACTCCCCTGGAGATGGACACGGTAGTCCAGTTTGCAGTTATGTACTGACGTTGCATGTGGAAATCAGACACATGTTGTCAAAGACAAAGAAAGAGGCACAGTCATCTGTCTTATACTAAGCAAAGAAAACACATGAACTAAGAGTGAGATGGCGCCTTACATATTTTCTTCTGTAAGACACTACATCTTAATACTATATCGCACGAGGATACTAGTGATTCTCTTAATTGTATGTTACTTCTTAGTTATCAAACATATTTACGCCATCAGAGCTTGATTGAATGATTTGCCTAATGAAGCAATGCTTCCCAGCATCTATTGCTCTATTGAAGATACAGAGTGGGGCATGGTGTTGGCCCTAATACAGGCCTGATTTTCTCTGGCCATAATGGATTGTATGAGTGGAGTGGGGCTTCTAGCTGACCACTGCATTAGGGGCCGGGGGGCTGTGGCCACTGCAGCTCTCAGGACTGAAGAGACTGGAGAGTACTTAACGCTGGGCTGGGAAAGGAGGGGAGTGGAGGGCCTCTGAAAACCACAGCTGACCACCGGGGCACTGGGAAATTAGACTAGGGAAACCACCGTCCAGACCCGGGTTGGAAAACAACGAGTAGGTGAGTTGTGGGGCCTGGCGGCCGGCGGGCACGGACACGCTGATGGAGGTATTAAGATATTAATTGCTTTTTGACATGATTTTGTTAAGGGGAGAGGTAGAGGGCAGGCTGCGGCTTCTCTCTCACACACACATGGGTGGTTTACTGGCGGAGGAGCCTGACAAGGCAGAAAGGGAAGGATTGGTGGAGGGATCTATCTACACAGGAAAGGGCCTGAGCACACCATCAGTAGGATATTGCATGGCACTCTCTGAGGTCCAGTTGATTGCATGGAAATAATGTTGGATGGTTCATTTACTGTTATTCTATTGTTGGAATACTTAACAGTAAGTAGGTGTGCCACTACACCAACAATTTACAAGACTTTGCCGTAAGGATTACCATATCTAGTTCCAGGTAATATAATAACTACATAGTAATGACATAGTAATACATGAGGGGGAGGTGAGCCACACAGCACAGGGAGTGTTGGGAGACAGCAGCGTTTGGGTAACAGATTGTGCTTTAACCCCAGTTAGGTGGTGGTGCGTCAGCTGCAGGGGCGGCCTGCGCACACGGGGGCAGACATAAACAGCCGAGCAGCGCCCCTGATGCAAGGCCAGTCTCAGTCTACAGCCCTGGGAGGAGTGAATCACCAGCACTGGATCTCAGTACGGACATACAGACCCTGTACTTACTGTATACTGCTGTAACCACGTCCCTCTGTCCACCATGTGTGTGTGTGTCTGTGTGTGTGTGTGTCTCTGTGTCTGTCTGTACTGAACATTATGTCTGTGTATGTGTGTGGTGTGTGTGTGACCATGCGTTTGTGCAGAGGCAATTGAGGAGGGAGGGAGGGATGGGCAGAAAGTATTACCATCAGCATATCTGTGGATCAAGGAGAATCCCTCTCTAATCCTGGCCTCTCTCCAGACTCCCACACACCGCAATTATCATTAATCCAGCCCTCCTCCTCCCTCCCAGAACCAGGGGCTGGGGCTACAGAAGCAGAGTTTGAGTGGGGTGATGTGTGTGTGTTTTGGGGGTGAAGAGGGGAAGAGGGGGAGGGCAATTAGCTCAGTGTGCCTCTGGAGACAAGACTCCCCCTAGAAACCACAAGGCTACCACTGGGTTGTGGCAGATCCAGAGATAGGACACACACACAATAAATGAACTAAAACTGTGGTGATAGCCTATGAACTGCATTTGACCAGTGGTTACATTACTCCCTTTAAGACAGAGAGAAGCCACACTACCAGCGGGGAGTTTCCTCATTCACCCGCTCCCACAAACCCTTTTTTATTTTTCTCCTTGCCTTGCCTTATGGTTTTTGTTCAGTGTCCTGTTCGATATCCTGTATTCAGTGTGTTCTGTATTCTGAAGGGGAGCCAATAACAGCATATAGAAAAGCCGGGGAACGTGTGAAACCTGAACTGCATGTGTCTGGAAGTCTCTCAGACAGTTAATTATGGCTTTCACTTGGTTTGATAGATTACCTACAGTAAGGTGCTGCTCTGAACTCACATTAAACACACATCTGCAGGGCAAACACAACACAGAGGGTTGCCCTGCCCTGACACTCAACACTAACTCGATCTGAGCTGAGACTCACAAAACACACAAGCCAGAGCTGCGGAACTAGAGGAACCAACAGAGAAGTGATAACAGAAGGAAACAGTTCAGACCAAAACAATGGGCTGGGTTAAGTCAAAGCTGCCTCAGAAATGTTTATACAGGGTCTTTGTTGACATACTGTAGCTACTGTCCAATGTACACATGCCTCGTTTTGAAAACTGGAAATCCTCCTTGAAAGCAGTCTACCCGCCCTTTTGAATTTTTTTACACTGATCAAACCCATGCTATTTCAGTTCACCAATAATAGGTGAATTATACAATGTAAGTTTGATTGAATTGAACCCAAGGTGTGAGAAATATTAACTAAGACAAAACAGAAGGGAGATACATGCTAAACTAACAACAGACACAATTATTATCTTAAATGGACACAAACATACAACAACACAAATTAAGTCGAGTGCAACAACAGAGACAGATGATGAGGGTATGATGCAAGCTTTTTTGGGGTGAGAATTCACCCTGTGATTTCCCCATGCAGAGCTGAGAGAGGTGTTGTCTAGGCTAGCTGACAGTGAGTTGTTCTTGGGAACAGGGTGGAGAGGTGTCAGGGTGGAGAGGTGTCAGGGTGGAGAGGTGTCAGGGTGGAGAGCTGTCAGGGTGGTGACCTGTGTAACAGACCTCAGATCTCACACCTTGAAAGTTTTTTGGATAGCAGAACCCTTAGTTCTTCATCTCTCTCTGCCTGTCTTGTGAACACTAATACGTTATACAGGGTCTTTGTTTACAAGTCGAGTAGTGAATTGCAAGCATAAATTCAACCACAGAGACCAGGGAGGTTTTTCAATGACTCACAAAGATGGGCACGTATTTGTAGATGGGTAACAAAAAAAACAGACACTGAATATCCCTTTGAGCATGATGAAGTTATTAATTACACTTTGGATGGTGTATGAATACACCCAGTCACTACAAAGATACAGGGGTCCTTCCTAACTCAGTTGCCGGAGAACGTACTGTAGGAAACAGTTCAGGGACTACACCATGACACAAATGGTGATTTTAAAACGGAATAGAGCTAAGCACAGACAAAATCAGAGGAAAACTTGGTTCAGTCTGCTTTCCAACAGATACTGAGAGACAAATTCACCTTTCAGCAGGACAATAACCCAAAACTCAAGGCCAAATATACAGTGCCTTTGGAAGGTATTCAGACCCCTTGATTTTTTCCACATTTTGTTATGTTACAACCTTATTCTAAAATGTAATAAAAAAAAAAAATGTCCTTAGCAATCTACACACAATACCCAATAATGACTAAGCGAAAACAGGTTTTTAGAAATTTTAGCAAATGTATAAAAAATATTGTCACGCCCTGACCATAGTAAGRTGTATTTTCTCTGTGTTGGTTGGGGCGTGATAGTGACTTGGGTGGGTCATCTAGGTGTTTTGTATTTCTATGGTGGCCTGATATGGTTCCCAATCAGAGGCAGCTGTTTATCGTCGTCTCTGATTGGGGATCATATTTAGGTAGCCATTTCCCCATTGGTATTCGTGGGATCTTGTCTACGGATAGTTGCCTGAGTGCACAACAGTAGCTTCACGTTTCGTTTGTGCTTATTTGTTTTGTTAGGTGAGTTTCGGTTTATTAAAAATATGTGGAACTCTACTCACGCTGCGCCTTGGTCTATTCATTACGACGAGCGTGACAAATATTTACATACTGTAAGTATTCAGACCCTTTGCTATGAGACTCAGGTGCTCAGGTGCATCCTGTTTCCATGGATCATCCTTGAGATGTTTCTACAACTTGATTCYAGTCCATCTGTAGTAAATTCAATTGATTAGACATGTTTTAGAAAGGCACACACCTGTCTATATAAGGTCCCACAGTCGACAGTGCATGTCAGAGCAAAAAGCAAGCCATGAGGTCAAAGGAATTGTCCGTAGAGCTCCGAGACAGGGTTGTGTCGAAGCACAGATCTGGGGAAGGGTACCAAAAAATGTCTGCAGCATTGAAGGTCCCATAGAACACAGTGGCCTCCATCATTCTTAAATTGAAAACGTTTGGAACCACCAAGACTCTTCCTTGAGCTGGCCACCCGACTAAACTGAGTAGTCCGGGAGAAGGACATTGGTCAGGGAGGTGACCAAGAACCCGATGGTCAGTTCTTTTGTAGAGATGGGAAAACCTTCCAGAAGGACAACCATCTCTGCAGCACCACCAATCAGGCCTTTACGGCAGAGTGGTGAGATGGAAGCCACTACTCAGTAAAAGGCACATGACAGCCCACTTGGAGTTTGCCAAAATGCACCTAAAGACTCTCAGACCATGAGAAACAAGATTCTCTGGACTGATGAAACCAACATTGAACTCTTTGGCCTGAATGCCAAGCGTAACATCTGGAGGAAACCTGGCACCATCCCTACGGCGAGCATGGTGGTGTCAGCATCATACTGTAGGGATGTTTTTCATCGTCAGGGACTAGGAGACTAGTCAGGATCGAGGAAAAGATTAACGGAGCAAAGTACAGAGAGATCCTTGATCAAAACCTGCTCCAGAGCGCTCAAGACCTCAGACTGTGGCAAAAGATCATCTCCCAACAGGACAACGACCCTAAGCACACAGCCAAGACAATGCAAGAATGGCTTCGGGACAAGTCTCTGAATGTCCTTGAGTGGCCCAGCCAGAGCCCGGACTTGAACCCAATCAAACATATCTGGAAAGACCTAAAAATAGCTGTGCAGCAACGCTCCCCATCCAACCTGACAGAGCTTGAGAGGATGTGCAGAAAAGAATGAGAGAAACTCCCCAAATACAGGTGTGCCAAGATTGTAGTGTCATACCCAAGAAGACTCAATGCTGTAATCGCTGCCAAAGGTGCTTCAAACAACTACTGAGTAAAGGGTCTGAATACTTATGTAAATGTAATTTTTAATTAAAAAAAGATATATTAAGCACAAAGAAAAACAATGAATTTTGGTTAGTCATTATGAGGTATTGTGTGTAGATTGATGAGTAAAACATATTTTTTATACATTTTAGAATAAGGCTGTAACGTAACAAAATGTGGAAAAAGTCAAGGGGTCTGAATACTGAATACTACTGAGCAAATATTGTACAAACCAGGAGTGAAAAGCTCGGGACTTACCCAGAAAGACTGACAGCTGTAGTCACTMCCAAAGGTGATTCTAACACGTATGTGTGAATACTATCAAATCAAGATATACAGTATTAGTGTTTTAGCTTTCATTAACTTAAAAAAATGTCTCTTCCACTTTGACATTGAAGAGTATTTGGTGTAGATCATTGAAAAAAAAGACAATCAAATCAATTTTAATCCCTATTTGTAAAACAACAACATGTGGAAAAAGTCAAGTGGTGTGAATACTTTCGGAAGGCACTGTATGTGCACATAACTTACATTTCAATCCAAATTTCCCATTGATGCATGATTTATGTGAATGTCTAAATGAGGCGCAACTATCTCAAGCTAGGATTCAGCCCTCAGAACATAATGAACCATTTAGCTGATTCAGGAAAATCCAAGAGCGATACAGTACTATATATTGCTTGCAGTTGTMTCTTCAGATAGCATTTTCTCAGAAAGACTCTCTCATTAAACCAATTACTCCGTCATTCATTTGGAAAAACACTTTGTAATGCTTCCTGTTAGCAGCAGCTGCTGTGTTTACAATTGCACAAGTTAAAAGCTTTACTGTTTAGCAAACATCCTTTTGCAATCTTACATGAAGTGATTTTTTTCTCCCTCTTCTTGTGCATGGCCTATTATGGCATTTTGCTTGTGATAAAAAGTCAGAGAGTGAAAAATGTCCCCAATAGGCAGCTGCACGCTACAGCTAACGCGTCAAAATCAGTTCCAGACCCCTCCGAGCCGGATCAAGGGGAAGGGGAGAGAGGCACAGTGAGAGGAAACAAAAGCAAAATTAATTAATTGCAAATGTACTGTATCTGAGGGGGAGAGAGAGGAGGCGTCAGAGAGGCTGACAGGGGGAATGAGGTGGTGTAAGAAGAAATGAAAGAGAGAGTATGGCAATGTATGTGAGAGGGTTGTGATGCAGAGGTATTCTAGGGAGAGAGTGGTATGAACCAGAGGTATTCTAGGGAGAGAGTGGTATGAACCAGAGGTATTCTAGGGAGAGAGTGGTATGAACCAGAGGTATTCTAGGGAGAGAGTGGTATAACAGAGGTATTCTAGGAGAGAGTGGTATGAACAGAGTATTCTAGGGAGAGAGTGGTATGAACCGAGGTATTTCTAGGAGAGAGTGGTATGAACAGAGGTATTCTAGGGAGAGACAGTGGTATGAACCGAGGTATTCTAGGGAGAGACAGTGATTACTGAACCGAGGTATTCTAGGGAGAGACAGTGGTATGAACCAGAGGTATTCTAAGGGAGAGACAGTGGTATGAACAAGAGGTATTCTAGGGAGAGAGTGGTATGAACCGAGAGGTATTCTGGGAGAGAGTGGTATGAACAGAGGTATTCTAGGGAGACGTGGTATGAACCAGCAGTATTCTAGGGAGAGAGCTATGGTATGAACCAGAGGTATTCTAGGGAGAGACAGTGGTATGAACCAGAGGTTTTTTAGGGAGAGACATATATGAACCAGATGTATTTAGGGAGAGACAGTGATATGAACCAGAGGTATTCTAGGGAAGACAGTGATATGACACAGAGTATTCTAGGAGAGAGTGGTATGACCAGAGGTATTCTGGAGAGACGTGGTATGAACAGAGGTATTCTAGGGAGAGACAGTGGTATGAACCAGAGGTATTCTAGGGAGAGACAGTGGTATGAACCAGAGGTATTTCTAGGGAGAGACAGTGTATTGAACCAGAGGTATTCTAGGGAGAGACGTGGTATGAACCAGAGGTATTCTAGGGAGAGACAGTGGTATGAACCAGAGGTATTCTAGGGAGAGACAGTGGTTATGAACCAGAGGTATTCTAGGGAGAGACAGTGATATGAACCAGAGTATTCTAGGGAGAGACAGTGTATGAACCAGAGGTATTCTAGGGAGAGACGTGATATGAACCAGAGGTATTCTAGGGGAGAGTGGTATGAACAGAGGTATTCTAGGGAGAGCAGTGGTATGAACCAGGAGGTATTCTAGGGAGAGACAGTGGTATGAACAGAGGTATTCTAGGGGGAGAGTGGTATGAACCAGAGGTTCTAGGGAGAGAGTGGTATGAACCAGAGGTATTCTAGGGAGAGAGTGGTATGAACCAGAGGTATTCTAGGAGAGAGTGGATGAACAGAGGTTCTAGGGGAGAGTGTATGAACCAGAGGTATTCTAGGGAGAGAGTGGTATGCAAGAGGTATTCTAGGGAGAGAGTGGTATGAACCAGAGGTATTCTAGGGAGAGAGTGGTATGAACCAGAGGTATTCTAGGGAGAGACAGTGGTATGAACCAGAGGTATTCTAGGGAGAGAGTGGTATGAACCAGAGGTATTCTAGGAAGACGTGGTATGAACCAGAGGTATTCTAGGGAGACAGTGATATGAACCAGAGTATTCTAGGGAGAGACATGGTATGAACCAGAGGTTTCTAGGGAGGAGTGTATGAACCAGAGGTTTCTAGGGAGAGGTGGATGACAAGAGGTATTCTAGGGAGAGACAGTGGTATGAACCAGCAGTATTCTAGAGAGACTATGGTATGAACCAGAGGTATTCTAGGGAGAGAGTGGTATGAACCAGAGGTATTCTAGGGAGAAGAGTGTATGAACCAGAGGTATTCTAGGGAGAGACAGTGGTATGAACCAGAGGTATTCTAGGGAGAGTGGTATGAACCAGAGGTATTCTAGGGAGAGAGTGGTATGAACCAGAGGTATTCTAGGGAGAGACAGTGGTATGAACAGCAGTTTCTAGGGAGAGATAGGTATGAACCAGGTATTCTAGGGGAGAGACAGTGGTATGAACAGAGGTATTCTAGGGAGAGACAGTGATATGAACAGAGGTATTCTAGGGAGAGACAGGGTATGAACCAGAGGTATTCTAGGGAGAGAGATGTGTATGAACCAGAGTTATTCTAGGGAGGACAGTGGTATGAACCAGAGGTATTCTTAGGAAGACAGTGTATGAACAGGTAGTTCTAGGGAGAGACAGTGGTATGATACGCAGCAGTATTCTAGGGAGAGACAGTGAATTCATGACAAGGTATTCTAGGGAGAGACAGTGGTATGAACCAGAGGTATTCTAGGGAGAGACAGTGGTATGAACCAGAGGTATTCTAGGGAGAGACAGTGGTATGAATCAGAGACAGTATGTGTGAATACAGAGTAGAGTGAGTGGGTCTGTTCCTCCTTATGCCTGTTGGCTGTAGGAAACTGGAGGCAGGGGGGAGGCCACGGGTGGGCCAGGCCATGACAATGATGAACGGGCTGGGAAAATAGGCTGAGGAGATCACTCAAACACCTGCCTAACTCTACTCTATCCTGCTATGCCCAGCCTGGCGCTCTGCTCAACTCAAACAAGATGAATGAGAAAGGAACCAGCTGCCTCCATCTCAGAAGTGCACTCAAATGGGTACAGGCTGGACCAACTCAGAAAAAAAGGATATTGACCCGTTATTTTACAGTTTGTGTTTTACTGTTGTTCTATAAGGCAATGGATAGATGCAGTTATGTGTAATCTGATTACAAAAAAAATGTAACTGTAATAAGTTATGTTACCAGATAAAAAATATTGTAATCAAGTTACATATACTTTTGAAAAAGGAGGTTACGTTCCTCCTGAGTGGTGCAACGGTCTAAAGCTCTGCATCGCGGTGCTTGAGGCATCACTACAGACCTGTGTTCAATCCCAGGCTGTGTCACAACTGGCTGTGACCGGGAGTCCCATAGGGGAGGGTTTGGCCGGGGGTGCTTTACTTGGCTCATTGCACTCTAGGGACTCCTTGTGGTGGATCAGGTGCCTGCAGGCTGACTTCGGTCGTCAGTTGAACAGTGTTTCCTACAACACATTGTTGCGGCTGCTTAAGCGAGCAGGTGTGAAGAAGTGCGGTTTGGCGGGTCATGTTTCGGTGGTGTGTATGACTCGACCTTCACCTCTCCCAAGCTCGTTGGGGAGTTGCAGCGATAAGACTAGATCGCAATTGGATTACTTTTAAATTGAGAAAGGATGTCTGCGAAAAAATACATTTTGACACCTTATTGTTTTCTCAATGACATTCAATTCAGCATTGAAAAAAGGCGCACGTTTAAGCTTGTTCCAGTTGAGCAAGTCTGATGGATCCTTTTTGTTTTCTTCTAATCGCTCTTAAGGGGAAAGTAATCCAAAAGCAGTACATTTGGGTATTACGTTACTGATTACAATTTTATGACAGGTAACTAGTAACTGTAATGGATTACATATAGAAAGTAACCTACCCAACCCTGGATAGATGCATTGCAGAAAGAGGAGCACCACCTCTCAGAGATAACAGGATGTACTCTACTGTAAATACACTTAGAGCCAACAAAAAACGAAACAAACTACAGCGCATGCTTCCCTGTGTCAACTGGTCACTATGTTTACTGTATTAGTTCTTTAGGGAAGCATGGTTTAAAGTCCCTTGTCACTATGTTCTGTATTAGTTCTTTAGAAGCTGGTTTAAAAGTCCACTGGTCACTATGTTCTGTATTAGTTCTTTAGGGAAGCATGGTCAGAATTGCAGCCCTCTCCACTCTTCTACTGCACAGGACATAATCTGATAATCCTTGACAGCAAATATTTTTCTGTGTTAGAGAATGTTTTATAGAGCAGAAATTGAATCAAGCCCGAAACTGCTGCACAGTAGCTCTGTCTCATGGGAGGAGATGGGGAGTGAGAGAGTGTGTAGTTCTCTGTGTGCTCAGATAGACATCCAGTTTTAGGTCAGACTAAACGCTGCCATCTCTATAATTAGACAAATAAATATGAATGTTAACACTCCAAATCCAGGCATTATTTTACTACATCTCTCTGCTTCCTCATTCCTCCTCATATCCCTTCCTTCATTCAGCTCAACACTCTCCAGCCACCCTCCCACTATACCTAGCAAAGTGGATTAACCTAGCAGAGTGGATTACAGGGTGATAAACGATACTTTACCAGAAAGGTCTGAACTGCTGAGAGAAGATGATGCTTAATGCAATTTGTCACTGAGTTTATAAGGCGTAAGTGCTGGGATGAAATGACTGGCCCCATTGGAGGACATAAACACCGGGCAAATTCTTTGTTATGCAGTTTTAATGTTGACATGGTCACTGGGAGAGAACAGGAGGAGAAGTGTTTAACACTGAGCCCGTTACTATGACTGCATGGTTATTCTAGCTACAGAACAGAGAGACCTAACTGTACCAGAGAGGAACAAAAACAATCACATCCTGAATTAAAGGACAGTGGTGTCTCTTTGTGCCCTACTTGTAACGTTCAAAATGACTCACTGTATGTTTTGTTTTGACCAAAGAAGATTTTTACACTGACACTGGTCTGCTTATGCATAAACATTCTCTGGTAAATCTCACCGTCAATGTCCTCAATTATTTAAAAAGGGAGGTCTGTATCTGAGGAAACTGAATCCTAAAAATACCCCACACCTTCAACAGAAACACCCCCTCCCTTATCCCACCACTGTCCCCTCCCTATACCCACCCCGGACTCACCCCAGCTCCTGTTTTCTTGCTGCTGTAGAAGGCCGGGGGCTGGATCACTGGTGGCTGCTGTGTTGTGCTATGGATGCTGTACTGTGGAGAGCTGGAGGCTGAAGTGGCCCTTGTGGGTTCAGCTGAGCAGTTCATCCACTCTGGCACAGCCTCAGAGCGCTGCCTCAGCCTGGACACGGGTTGGCTGCCGGCCGGCCGCCCTCCCCAGCTCGCGCCAACGTCCTGACGCCACCCTGGGTGGTCCCACTTCATGCGGTTCTGGCAGCTCCGCTCCAAACACCCCCAGCTACCCCCACCTCTCCCCTCCTCGGGCCAGTTGCAAACAACCTTGCTGTGTTCCCAGTGTACAGCTCCACTCAGAATCAGCAATGTTGCAGGTCTTATTTTGATCTTTGGGGAGGATGCGGATGTATGTTTGGGTTTTTTCTGAAAGTGAAAAGAAAATGAGTGGATGCAGGAGGATTGGGTGTATTTATACATCATACAGTGGTTGGTCTGCTCTATGGGTCTGGGACACACACTGAAGTGAAAGGAGGCTGTCATCCTTGCATGTCATTCAGCCCTACACTCTTCAGCTGTCCCCATAGGAGAACACTTTTTGGTTCCAGGTAGAACCCTTTTTGGTTCCAGGTATAAGTATTTTGGGTAAGGAAAGGAGAGCCGCACAGTCTAGGAGCTCAGATTCAATAATTTTATAGCCAACATTTCGACAGCCAGTCTTCATTAGGGTATAATAACCCTTATGAAGCCCCTTAGAAGACAGCTAGGCTGTCCAAATGCTATAAAATGATTGCATCTGAACTCCTAGAGTGCAGCTGTCCTTTTCTTTTTCAAGTGTTCTACTCCACTAGCCAGCACCTCACCTAAACAGGTGTGGGTTTCTTTCGCTTCCAGAACTCCTTTGGGTTCCATGTAGAACCCTTTCCACGTAGAATCAAAAAGGCTTCTTCAAAGGGTTCTCCTGTGGGGACAGCTGAAGAACCATTTTAGGTTTAAGATAGTCTTTTTTTTTCTAAGACTGCACCAGCATAGAGTCTACCCACTGTGCACAGACATCAGTTCAACGTTTAGCTTTGATTTGGTTGAGTTATCAACCAACGTGAATTCAACGTGAAGTCAACAAAAAATGTAAACGTCATTGGATTTAGGTTAAAAGTTGGGTGATAAAAATACAAAATCCCCTTACGACGACTACTTTTTGCAAATCCAAAACAGTTTTCCATGTTGATTCAACGTCATCACATATATTTTGTTGTTGAAAGGACATGGAAACAACGTTGATTCAACCAGTTTTTGCCAAGTGCGTCCATACAGTCATCTTTCTCTCCTTCTCCCTCTCTCCCGCTCTTCTTTCTGTCTTTCTTTCTTTCTGTCTGTCTTTCTTTCTTTCTTTCTATCTGAGTATCTCTAGCAGTGTCAGTTAACCGCCAACAAAAGTGAAATCATCAAGAGAAAAAGTGAAATCATTAAGAGGCAGTCTGTACTGTAGACAGAATCAGAGTGATGAGTTGGAAACTGACAGTCAAATTACACTGGAAGATTTCCGATCCTCCTCTTACAGTTATCACCGAAGTCAGCCGACAAATCAACCCATCAGCCCTGTAGGCCAGGCCAGTGCTCCTCTGTGGCTCTCTGCATGGCTTTGAGCTTTGAGGAGTCATGTTCCATGGTTGTGGATGTAATTATGCCAGGCTCCTACGCTATACGACCAGCCCACAGCCTGCTGCCCCCTCCAACCCAAAGAAAACCCTGTCTCTCTCCCCTCACCCAGAGACTCACGACTCCTTGTCTGATTGCAGATGATTAAAATCATTAGAGGTCGTTAGTGGGAGTCAGTGCTGAGCTGGCCCAGGCCTGGAGTAGGGTGGGAGGGAGGGGTGGGAGGAAGGGTCAAGGGGAGGGGGTTCAGAGTGGAGACAAGCACCACTCTCTCATCTCATCCCTGCTGCCTAAACAAAAGCATTATGAGCGGCCAATCCGCCCACCCACATTCACCCAAACAAACACCCAAACACACACGCACGCGCTCATGAACAGATGCAAACACACACAGACACACACAGTTGGCTGTAGCTAGTTGATACCATCAGAGAAAACCCCCAAAGAAAACCCCCAATGTGTTTATTAGCAGGCCGTGTAATCACAGGGCCTTTGGGGACTGTAATGGATTAGTGAACTCTGAGCCAAGCTGGGCCCACTCTCAGAGAGAACCCTATTGTGAAATGACAAAAAAACACAGTTTGATATACATTATTGTCAAATTAGGCAAAGAACTGATGATTTACATATACATGCATGATTCATTTTCTTTTACTATGTTTTGAGTCAGTTAATTGGGACTTGTTTAGGGTTTTGGCTAGAGGGTAGATGGTTTTGGCTACAGGGCAGAGGATTTTAGCTAGAGGGTACTGGGTTTTGGCTGGAGGGTGTGAACTTGAAGCTATGGTTAGGGTCAGGGATAGGGAAAGGCTAAGGTTAGTGTTGAGCCGGGGTGTGAACATGAAGCTAGGGTTAGGGTTAGTGACAGGCTGAGGTTAGTGTTAACCGTACCTTAAGAGGAACATGTTTGCTGCATATGCCTCAACACACAGATGCAACAACTCATGCCTGAGCCTTTCCACCTGGGTTATGGCTGCCATGTGACAGTATTTTAACAGACCAAATCTTTCCACCTGGGTTATGGCTGCCATGTGACAGTATTTTAACAGACCAAATTCTTTCCACCCTGGGTTATTGGCTGCCATTGTGTTAACAGTATTTTTAACAGACCATATCTTTCCACCTGGGTTATTGGCTTGCCAGGTAATAGTATTTTAACAGACCATCTTATCCATGTTATGGCTGCATGTGTACTAGAATTTTAACAGACCAATATCTTTTCACCTGGTATCTCTATATCCATTGGACAGTTTTAACAGACCAAATCTTCCACCTGGCGTTATTGGCTGCTTATGTATCTATGTATTGTATACAGACCATATTGCTTTGTTTGTTCCTGTTTCAGAAGTAAATTAACTGCTATCTTTGCGTTATTGTACCGTTAGAGAGAGAGCTAGCCAAAAGTTGCTAATGTTAACTATTATTTTTGCCTCAATCACACTACACCTGAATCAAATGATGAAACGATCGGCCAAACAATTGAATTTTGATATTCTGACGTTTTCGAGTGCAATGTGAGTTTTATTGGTCAGTATGTCAATGAACATTATTGATCTGTCAGATTCCCTACTTTTCACACTGACACAGTATAAACAGCTGTAACATTACATGCTTCGCTGTCATGGTGCACAGTAGAGGTCTGCGGCGGGACCGATTTCTTCATCCTGCTCCCTCTTGCACTGCTGGCTTTCTGACTCCCACCCGCTACCACAAGAACTGGTCACAAAACCAACCACCGTATTTTAGGCGTATGTGACGCAGCTCAATTGCCAGCCAGGTCCCAGCAATTTTGTGCCCTATAGCAATAACAAATGCGCAAAAATAAAAAAACTTTTAGAAAAAATGTTTTTAAATTTACAAGAGATTCTCACATGGCCTTTATGTTACAGTAGGCTACCTGTATTACTGGGCTGTATCAGCCAATATGCTAGATGTAGTTTGAAGAGAGCAAAGTTGGAGAGACTTGCACTTTCTCTTGAGCTATTTTTATAGCCTACCTTTTAGGAGTGGGAAGATTTTCAGACTGAGAAATATAAGTGATCAATATTTAGTCCTATTTCTAGGCAATGTAGTAAACTATAGCCTAATCATAGGCCTATTTAGGAAGTATATTTCCTTGGAAAGTTAACTGTCCCGTGCTTCTCTGCCCATGCATAGGCTATACCCTACTCTAGTTAAGACCACACGTGCACCTGATCTCGCAAGTTTAAGCACCAGCTGTCAGAACAGCTCAAAGATCACTGCACCTGTACATAGCTCATCTGTAAATAGCCCATCCAATCTACCTCATCCTCATCCCCATACTMTATTTATTTATTTATCTTGCTCCTTTGCACCCCAGTATCTCTACTTGCACATTCATCTTCCGCACATTCTACCATTTCAGTGTTTAATTGCTATATTGTAATTCCTTCGCCACCACGGCCTATTTATTGCCTTACCTCTCTTATCCTACCTCGCTGTATATAGATTTTTCTACTGTATTATTGATTGTATGTTTGTTTATTCCATGTGTAACTCTGTGTTGTTGTATGTGTCGAACTGCTTTGCTTTATCTTGGCCAGGTCGCAGTTGCAAATGAGAACTTGTTCTCAACTAGCCTACCTGGTTAAATATAATAAATATTTATAAATAAATAAAWAAATAAAAAAGTATGGCTACTGAATTGGATGCAGCAAGAATGATTCAGCAACACTTGCTACATTTTGCATAGGCCTATATGATATAGCCTACCTTTCAGGAAGAAGATTTGCAGGCAGAGACAAATAAATGAGTACTCAATACGTATTGAAAAGGAAAAGGTGCAACGCTCGCTCACCATACTAGCCTGACCTATGTGAGCGTTTTGCCTTTTCCTTTTCAATTGATGATAAAAAATGTTGATTGTACGTCGACTCACGTTGGTTGAGCGCCCTCCACTTCTTTCCATTATTAATATTTATTTACAGACACTTTGGTAAACTACAGCTGAATCATTTAAGTTAATTTCATATTCAATTTTACTGCTACATGATTCTCTGCCCATGTAGGCAGCCTACTCTATTTCAATGAGACCACACATACTAGGTGCACTTGAACTCTCACGTCCAACTAGTAGAGGTAGGCTACTGAAGTTGAAGCAGCGAATTCTGAGTGTGTGAATAATGAGGACAATATGTGCTTTTAATACAATCGGTAGGCTAATGCATACAAAGCAGAAAGAGGACTGTTTCAAATAATCTGTGGGACAACACAAATATTTTCATCCCAAAGTTGTCTGTCTTACCGCCCGCAGCATGAAAAATGCTGACCGAGACGCAATGATCTCTGTCGGGACCACAGGTCGCAGGAATGCAGCTCTCTAGTGCAGTCAGTACACAACACTGTGCTCATCATGTCTTAGCAGGATCAGATGGTGACAGGTGTCTCTGCAGGGTCAGACAGCCAGGCAAAACSAGTCTACGGAGCTCAGGTGAATTTTGCAGTATATTAACAGTATCAGTGAATGATACAAAGTTCCCTGTAATTGATGGGTAGACCTACAGTAGCTACAGGACAGCAGTTTAAAGTTACAGTCTGGGATCTGGGAATAATGGTCATTTCAATAATTAAACCATTGATTCTATTCTTGGATAATATAATGTATAAATGTACACCAAGGTAATTCTTTGTCATGCCTCATCTTAGGAGGATCAGATGGTGACATGTGGTCTCAGCAGGGTCAGGCAGCCAGGGAAGCACAGTCTGTGACAGAGGTGAAGTGAATTATTGCAGATACAACACTATTCTCTCTGTGCAGCAAACACTGGACAAGCCAGATGCTATTTTAAGGCAGTCTGACAAACCTCCAATGTTGATGTCCAAACTGTATCAAGGTATCACAGCTCAGGCTAAGACCCAGATGCAGACACAGGAGGCGGATAGTACGAGTTTCAGAGTTTATTACAGTACAAGGGACAGGCAATCGGTAGGTCAAGGCAGGATAAGAGTCCTAATCCAAATCCAAATCAGGCAGGTACAGGATGGCAGGCAGAATCAGGGTCAGGACAGGCAGAAAGGTCAGAACTGGGAAGACAAAGCAAAAACTATAGCACAGTAAACACGGGAACACGCTGGTAAGACGAACTGGCAACAGACAAACAGGAAAAAGGAGACAAAGGGCTGTGAGACAGGGGTTTATTTCTTGACATAGTTGGAGCAGCTTACAAGCAGCCTCTCTCCCAGACAACGGAGAATCAAACACTTTTCGTACCTCCGCCACAAACTCCTCCAAACTGAGGCAAACGGTGGACTGTTGATCCCACACCGCCGTAGCCCAGGGCCCTCCCGGACATCAGCGTTATCAAGTCCGCTATCTTTGAGCGGTCAGAGGGGAACGAAGAGGGCTGCAGCTCAAAGATGAGGGAGCACTGGGAGAGAAATGCCCAGCGGGTTCTAGAATCTACCGTAGCGCTCCGGAGGAGGTAAGCGAGGTTCTCGGGACACCAGGGTAGGCTGGGAAGAAGTGCCGCTGATGGCGGGGTTACTGAGAATCTGGGGGATTACTGTTGTGGCTTGCTGCCTAGTTGGGAATCCACAGAATTGCTCCAGCAATGTATTGAACGCATGGTCATGGTGTTCTGCCAAGGTTTGAAGTCCCTCCATAAGGCTTTGCAGTAACTCATTGTGTCTTCCAATGGTGGCTRCTTGGGAGGGGACACCTTTGCGAAGCTGGTCCAAGTCTGCTGGGTCAGTCATGGTCAGTTTGTACTTTTGCAGCTCAGGCCAAGACCCAGATGCAGACACAGGAGGCGGATAGTATGAGTCTCAGAGTTTATTCCAGTACAAGGGGCAGGCAATCCGTAGGTCAAGGCAGGATAAGAGTCGTGATCCAAATCAGAGTACAGTAGCAGTCTAAGGCACTGCATCACAGTGTTATAGGCATCACTACAGAACCTGGTTTGATCCCAGGCTTTATAACAACCAGCTGTGATCGGGAGTCCCATAGGGCAGTGCACAGTTGGCCGGGTTAGGAGAAGGTT
This sequence comes from Salvelinus sp. IW2-2015, assembly GCF_002910315.2. NCBI lineage: Eukaryota > Metazoa > Chordata > Actinopteri > Salmoniformes > Salmonidae > Salvelinus > Salvelinus sp. IW2-2015. Next base: position 21,215,071 of record NC_036849.1, read on the forward strand.
TGGCRGAGGGGGCTTTACTTGGCTCATCGTGCTCAAGCATCTCCTTGTGTCGGGCCGGGGCACCTGCAGGCTGACCTCAGTTGTCAGTTAAACAGTGTGGGTTAAGCGGGTGGGTGTTAAGAAGCTCGGTTTTGGCGGATGCATGACTCAACCTTCGCCTCCCGAGCCCACTGGCGCATTGTAGTGATGAGACAAGATTGAAATTGGGGAGAAAAAAGGTGTATAAAAATGGAGACAGCATATTGGATTGTGTAAAAATGCAGGAAATGAGCTTTAGATGCCCCAAAAAATTGGGGGGAGGACCCCCAACCCCCCGCCAGGTTATGTCCCCCCCACTTCTGAAACCAAAGTGGTGCGCCTGATTTTAACAGACCAAACTTCTCCACCACAGGTGGTTGGTGCCACCTTAATTGGGGAGGATGAGCTAATGGTAATGGCTGGAGCGGAATTAGTGGAAGGGTATCAAATATATTTAACACATGGTTCCCATTCCATGATGCCATTCCATTTGCGTCGTTCCAGCCATTATTATGAGCCGTCTTCCCCTCAGCAGCCTCCACTGCTCTCCACCTGTGTTATGGTTGCCATGTGACAGTATTTTAACAGACCAAACCTCTCCACCTGTGTTATGGTTGCCATGTGAGAGTATTTTAACAGACCAAACCTCTCCACCTGTGTTATGGTTGCCATGTGAGAGTATTTTAACAGACKAAACCTCTCCACCTGGGTTATGGCTGCCATGTGAGAGTATTTTAACAGACCAAATCTCTGCAAGGCTCTAGGTTGTGCTGAATAGCATGCTTTGACAGCCACTGTAGCTGGTACAGAGGGGATCTCTTTGCTGTAAGCCATGAATAATAGATGCTGTTTATGAGTGTATGTTTTCGATCTGACCCCTGGGTCTACAGTGAAAACTGCAACAGGCCTCTTAGAGGGGGACAGAGTGACGAATGACGTCCGCTCTGGGAGGTGACAGGGTCGTTTTCTACCCAGGGACCCCCCATCAGCCATCAGTGACATGTTCAATCACTGCTGCTAATGTTACACACATAAAAACACCCAGTGACGCTGGTAGAACATGCTGTAAGTGCTGCTTTTACACACACTGACTGTCTGACAGTGAGTGACTGACAACATACTGCTGATAGAATACGCCATCAGGGCAGCTTTGACAGAGTTACTGTAAAAACATGATGTGCTAACAGTAAAATTAAGCAATAAGGCCCAGAGGAGGTGTGGTATATGGACAATATATCACGGTTAAGGGCTGTTCTTAGGCAAGACGCAACACGGAGGGCCTGGACACAACCCTTAGCCGTGGCATATTGGCCATATATCACAAACCTTCAAGGTGCCTTATTGCTATTATAAACTGGTTACCAACGTAATTACAGCAGTAAAAATACATGTTTTGTCATACCCGTGGTATACGGTCTGATATACCACGGCTGTCAGCCAATCAGCATTCAGGCCTGGAACCACCCAGTTTATGACAAGCTATGAATGCGGGTCCTATTACCACTTAATGGTGTTCTACAGAACACATTCCACTTTAACCAACACTGCTGATGAGTGTGGTTTGTTTGGAGTATATTGCGTGTCTATGGAAATACAGGCAAAGTGAGAGTGAGAAGACCGGTGTCGTTGCCACATGAACACAACGTCGCCATCATTAAAAGCCACAGTGGTCCCCTCCAGTGAGCGCCGGGCTGCATTAAGGCCTGGATGCGAGGCTGCTGCGGTTCCTCTAATAATGGTCARGGTCCTGCTGCAGGTTCTGAGGCCCACGCCTGCCCGGTTAACCTGTCTTCCAGCCGCAATTAGCCAGGGCTGGTTAAGAGGATGCAGGCCCACAGGGTTCCATAGACCGACAGCTGGCTGCACTCAGGACTCTGGTCTGGTCTGGGCCTGGGTCTGGGGGAACAGAGGCGTGTGCTTCACATAGTGTTGTGTTTAATGATAGTGCCAGAGTACTGTATGAGCGTATGTGTTTTATGAGGACGATAATGGTCTTTGACTTCTAACAGGATTTTGTTCTGGGGTTTGTGTATGTGAGCAGAGCAGAGCAGAGCATGGGATGGAAACAGAAGGGTCGTCATGGGCCTGGTCCACTGAGGAAAGACGGTTTAACTCTTGGTGCTCCACACCCTTATCATCTTGACTTGTGTGTCACTGACTTCACTGTCAACAAAAAAACTACAAAAGTAAAGGTATCTGTGGAAGTGTCTTATCACTAAATGTGACTCTTTAGGTCAGTCAATAGAAGTAGATGCCTCTGATATTGAAAGAAACAGCCAACCTACACCTCATTCGTTTGATTTGATTTGATTTGAGTTTCTCCTATTGCTCTGTCTACCACCAGGTGGCGTGGTCACAGGGTAAAAAAAAATGGTTTGGCCTCCACCACAGTCATCACTTCACTACACACACACACAACACACACACACACACACCAACACACACACACACACACACACAACACACAACACACACACACACACACACACACACACACACACACACACACACACCACACACACACACACACACACACGGTAAACCACTCAGAGCAGTGAAGCATCAGGAGGCAACCACAGCAGAATGTTCCAATCTTTTCCACTTGTTTTGTGCAATCAACATAATGTGCCCATGTAATATAATGATATGACAGGATGTGACATATCCTTGCAAAAATCACACAGTCAACAACTCTGGGCAGTGTGTCAGAGTGCTGTCTCAATGGTGTTTTTGTCTGTGTATGAAAATGGTATTGAGTGAGAGAAAAGGGCAAAGTCTAAAAGAGAAAGGGGGATGGAGATAGAGCGGCCCAGAAAGGTCAGACTTAGCGTGTGGACTGTGTGTGATCACAGTTTTAGGCTTGTGAATAATTCAGTGTGTTTGGGACGGTCCCACTGTGCTGACACGAACACTAACACTAACGGAGGGGGCCATTAAAGATCCATGAGGAGATCATTACAGGCACCCCCGTGCCCCTCACCTCCCCACTGAACCCAGCACTTCCCTGGGGCAACAGCACCCCCCTCACCCCCTCTTTCCTTCCCTCTCTGAGCACAGCAGAACACACCATGATCTCACTGCCACGGCCCATGCTCAGATTGGACTAGGGGTCCAAGGTTAGTCAAGCAAAGACGTGACCCACAGCGCTAATGCACTTGTAACACTTTAAAACACTTTGGAGAGAGTTAAACAGAACAAGCTCTCAAGGACCACACAGAGGGGCTGCCGTCTAGTTCTCTCTCCTTTTCTCTTTCCCTCTTCTGAACTGCTCCTCAGACCAAGGCTGTTCTATTTTCAAATCAAATTGAAACTCACTTACTCTCTCTTCAGCATGCCAATAGATAGTCATACCCTCCCTCAGGCTTTACTGCAGATTATGATCACTGTTTTTGATAGTAACCTGTTTGTAAACTGGTATGTATGGTATACTGTATACAAAGTTTCTACTCACATGCATGTTTACAGTAAGTAACAGAACAGATCCAGTTAGCAACATTTCACATGTCCATTCCCTTCCCTGACCCTCATGCCCTCTGGGGACCCCAAGCGTTACCGTGTCATCTGAGACCATGGGAGTGGATCGGGGCCGGGGCGTCTAACACACTGCCAGTCAGCAATTACCACACATTTAAGGTCCCCCCTGAGCAGCAAATCGAATCACCTAGAGCTATCACTGGCTGTCTTGTCTCACTGCAGCATCTCTCAGTGGAGTAGTGTTCCACGTTTCCCCTTATAAAACACGTCTACGACAGATCCAATTGAGATCATCTGTAATCGGGTTGGGCTCAGAAACTCACTTTTCCATAGATTTGTTTGGTGATACAGAGCTCTCTGCTCTCTGCTCTCTGTAACGTGTATTGAGATGTGGAGCGGGAAGGAGAAAACAAAGGATGGCCTTTGGTCTTTAGACTAGAGTGCTGTAATGACCGACTGTGAGCAATGTTTCCTGTGTAATATTTGCAATGGAGTTCTATATGGGGGGTGGATTGCAGGACTGGTATGATTGTTTTTCCTTTTAGCTACAAGCTTAAACTCAGTGAGATTGTGAATCAACTCCACAGTCAATGTATTTAAGTAGTTCTGTCAATTTGGCCTGAATGCAAGATGAAAGCATTTGCTGAGTGTTAGATGGCCATTCTCCCTGTTCCTGAAGTGGAGGTGCTCCATTGGAGGTCAGTGACATTTCCTATTGGAGATGGGTTTTTGGGGTCAGTTCTGTCATCTACACTGATGATTGATGTCCCTTGTACTCTCTGCGGAGCCAGGAAGAGGGTCATATAGGTGTGTGTGTGTTGGGGGGTGATGGCGGTGTGGAGTGTGTGGTTTGTGAGAAGGTCAGTGGTGGAGTAGAGTGGTCTGGAGCCAGTCACCAAGGGGCTCTCAGCCTCATCTCAGCCTCCATGGGCAGCCCAACAGCACTGATAGATAGTGGGCATTATCATTTGTTAAGTGCCCCCTTTGCCTCTGGTCAGGAACACTTAACATGGCCTGTGGTCACTAAACGCGGGTGTATTGCCGGTAGCAAGGTAAAATATTAATTGAGGAGTGATGGTTTTCTTCTGCAGTAACCCTAAAAGCATGACCTGGTTTTTGGTGTTTTTAAACAGGCCTTAAAACTAGGCTGCATAGGGACTCCCTTTTATTGGGCTGGACAGTAATGCATCTGTGTGGGTATACTAACCTTATCACCTTATGAGAGTAACCTTATCAGAGACCTGGCAGTGTGGTGCCAGGACAACAACCTCCTCCTCAATGTCAGCAAGATAAAGGAGCTGATTGTGGTCTACAGGAAASGGAGGGCTGAGCACGCTCCCATTCACATTGAAGGGGCTGTAGTCGATTGGGTCGAGAGCTTCAYGTTTCTCTGTGTCCATATCACTAAGGATCTATCATGGTCCAAACACGCGAACACAGTCGTGAAGAGGGCACGACAACACCTCTTCCCCCTCAGGAGGCTGAAAAGATTTGGTTTGGGCCTCTTAAAATTCTACAACTTCACCATTGAGAGCCTCTTGACTGGCTGCATCACCGCTTGGTATGGCAACTGCTTGGCATCTGACCGGAGGCGCTACAGAGGGTTGAGTGTGTACGGCCCCGCACATCACTGGGGCCGAGCTCCCTGCCATCCAGGACCTCTATACCAGGCGATGTCAGAGGAAGGCCCTAAAAATTGTCAAAGACTCCAGCCACCCAAGTCATTGACTGTTCTCTCTGTTGCACGGCAAGCAGTACCGATGCTTGCCTGTGACAAACAGCACCGTGAACAGCTTCTACCTCCAATCCATGACTACTAAATAGTTAGTTAAATAGTTAACCAAATAGCTACTCGGATTATCTGCATTGAACCTTTTTGTACTAACTTTTTTGACTCCTCACATGCGCTCCTGCTACTGTTTATTATCTGTCACTTTATTCCTGGTTATATGTACAGTATCAGTCCAACGTTTGGACATACCTACTCATTCAAGGGTTTTTCTTTATTTGTATAATTTTCTACATTGCAGAACAATAGTGAAGACATCAAAACTATGAAATATCACATATGGAATAATTTAGTAACCAAATAAGTGTTAAACAAATCAAAATATATTTTATATTTGAGATTCTTCAAAGTAGCCACCCTTTGCCTTGATGAGGAATGCTTTTCCAACAGTCTTGAAGGAGTTCCCACGTATGCTGAGCACTTGTTGGCTGTTTTTTCTTAACTCTGCGGTCCAACTCATCCCTGTGGAGGCCAGGTCATCTGATGCAGCACTCCATCACTCTCCTTCTTGGTCAAATGGCCCTTACACAGCCTGGAGGTGTGTTTTGGGTCATTGTCCTGTTCAAAAAAATATATAGTCCCACTGAGGAACCCCACACCATGACACGTCCTCCTCCATGCTTCACAGTGGGAACCACACGTGGAGATCATCCGTTCACCTACTCTGTGTCTCACAAAGACACAGTGGTTGGAACCAAAAATCTAAAATTTGGACTCATCAGACCAAAGGATAGATTTTCACCGGTGTAATGTCCATTGCTTGTGTTTATTGGCACAAGCAAGTGTCTTCCTCTTATTGGTGTCCTTTAGTAGTGGTTTCTTTGCAGCAATTCGACCATGAAGGCCTGATTTACATAGTCTCCTCTGAACAGTTGATGTTGAGATGTGACTGTTACTTGAACCCTGTGAAGCATTTATTTGGGCTGTAATCTGAGGTGCAGTTAACTCTAATGAATTTACCCTCTGCAGTAGAGGTAACTCTGGGTCTTCCTTTCCTGTGGCGGTCCTCATGAGAACTAGTTTCATCATAGCGCTTGATGGTTTTTGCAACTGCACTTGAAGAAACTTTAAAAGTTCTTGATAATTACCAGATTGACTGACCTTAAGGTAATGAAGGACTGTCGTTTCTCTTTATCACGTTTTAGGGAATACCCAGATGCAGACAGTGTCGAAGTAACAAAAGTATATTACTAGAACAAGGGCAGGCCCAATGACAGGTCAAGGGCAGGCAGAGGTCAGTAATCCAAATCAGAATCAAAAGGTACAGAACGGCAGGCAGTCTCAGGGTCAGGGCAGGCAGAGGTCAATAATCCAGGGCGGTGTGACAAGGTACAGTACGGCAGGCAGGCTCAGGGCAGGCAGAATGGTCCAAACCAGGAAAACTAGAAAACAGGAACAATAGAAAAAAACAGAAGCAAGGGGAAAACGCTGGTAGACTTGACGAACAAAACGAACTGGCAACAGACAAACAGAGAACACAGATATAAATACACTGGGGATAATGGGAAAAAGGGGCAACACCTGGAGGGGGTGGATACAAGCACAAAGACAGGTGCAACAGATCAGAGTGTGACACTCTTTGCTTATTTGAGCTGTTCTTGTCATAATATGGACTTGGTCTTTTACTAAATAGGGCTATCTTCTGTATACCACCCCTACCTTGTCACAACACAACTGCTTGGCTCAAACGCATTAAGGAAAGAAATTCCACAAATGAACTTTTAACAAGGCACACCTGTTAATTAAAATGCATTCCAGGTGACTACCTCATGAAGCTGGTTGAGAGAATGCCAAGAGTGTGCAAAGATGTCATCATGGCAAAGGGTGGCTACTTTGAAGAATCTCAAATATAAAATATATTTAGATTTGTTTAACACTTTTTTGGTTACAACATGATTCCATATATGTTATTTCATAGTTTTGATGTCTTCACTATTATTCTATAATGTAGAAAATAGTAAAAATAAAGAACAACCCAGGAATGATTAGGTGTGTCCAAATTTTTGACTGGTCCTGAATATTGTATCTACCTCAATTTCCTCATACCCCTGCACATAGACTCAGTAGTCGTACACCGTGTATGTAGCCGAGTTATCATTACTCATGTGTGTTTATTATTACTTTTATTAATATGTGTTAACCTTTCTATTATTTCTCTATTTTCTTTCTCTCTGCATTGTTGGGAAGGACCCGTCAGTTAGCATTTCACTGTTAGTCCAGTTAGCATTTCACTGTTAGTCCAGTTAGCATTTCACTGTTAGTCCAGTTAGCATTTCACTGTTAGTCCAGTTAGCATTTCACTGTTAGTCCAGTTAGCATTTCACTGTTAGTCCAGTTAGCATTTCACTGTTAGTCCAGTTAGCATTTCACTGTTAGTCTACACCTGTTGTTTACAAAGCATGTTACGTAATCAAATTGGATTTGATTTGACCGTACTATTGATACTTACCGTCACCAACCATAGTAACTACGGGATCGCTAAGCGATCACTTCTGAATGGATAAATCACTGTTCTAGCTGGCCAAACCTATCACAATCAATATATCTACCCGTATTCACACTATGTACATTCAATTTTGTCATTTACAGTCCATGATTTTATGTTTACCGTACATGCTTCTTTGTGCATAATTGAATGTGTTGAATTTTGATCAGGTTCATAAAGGTTCATAAATTGTCATGCAAAATAAAGGTTTGAATGACAATTTTAGCTTGGGAGGCTTTTTGGGGGAAATTCCTTGGCTAGAGTAAGAAAAAAGTTCTGGGAAAACGAACAAGATGCTTTTTTAGGTCATTGTCTTCATTCTCCCTCAATGACTCATCCTTACCTGTGGTACATTCAATTTGGAAGACGTGCTGCACCCAGTAACCTTTATGGTGATGGTCACATGACAATGTGGGGCTTCCCATAAGACACAACTCTCACCAAACCACAAGACATCAAAATTAAATTTAGTGTTCTGCATGATTTTCAAGCAGAAAGCATAGTATTGTGCTGATTGGCACAGTGAGTGTCTATCATTAAGTTGCTGAGTTATGACTGAATAAAACTAGAGTCATTAAGCAAGAATTAATTTCAGTTGTGCCAGAATATCCGGAGCTGTGGTTCCTGTCACTGAATGTGTTAGCCAGACCATTTGTAGCTTCTATTGGAACTTTAAGGATCTATAAATGACAGACAAATCCAACAAAATCTGGTCCTCTATTTTCTTTTGTTTCGYGTTGACAGAGGAGCTCCCACCTGTGATTAGTCTAGTATTTATTTAGCACATAAATTATGACACCTTTTCTCTGTTTCCTCTCTCTCTTCTCTCTTTTGCATGCACGCATGCACATGCAAAAACACACACTCTCTCTCTTTTTAATACTGTTTTATGTGATATTTCTGCGTCACCTCTGTCATGTTTAGACTGAGGCCCATGTTTTGTGGGTGTACACCATGCCTAAGCACCACAGAACCCTACAAGGCACGGAGTGGTTTTTCCCTCAGCCGCCCAGGCCTCAAAGGATCTCTCCCTTTCTCTCCCTTTCTCTCTCTCTCTCTCTCTCTCTCTCTCTCTCTCTCTCTCTCTCTCTCTCTCTCTCTTCTTCTCTCTCTTCCTCTCTCTCTCTCTCTCTCTCTCTCTCTCTCTCCCTCTCTCTCTCTCTCTCTCTCCTCTCTCTCTCTCTCTCTCTCTCTCTCTCTCTCTCTCTCTCTCTCTCTCTCTCTCTCTCTCTCTCTCTCTCCTCTCTACTCCCTCTCTCTCTCTCTCTCTTTCTCTCTCTTCTCTCTTCTCTCTTCTCTCTCTTTCTCCCTCAGAGCTAGACGATTGGTGGCATGCCTGGTCAGCCTGGTCACAGCATTGGAAGAGTTGGGTTGAGGCATGCCAGGCTCTAGCCATGCTGTGGCAGGTGTGGCTAAGGGAGACTCAACGCTCTGGAGATGACAGCCACCCCAGCAGCCACATACCAGTATCACATGATGAGACACAGTCTCTCACACACAGACAGACATTGCATAACCAAAAAAGTTAACATACATTTACAGTGAAGTTTAACACAATACTGTATATGTAATACATACTACCTCAAGATAAATACTTAAATACAAAAACGTGGATCCAGGGGCTGAGCTTATGGAATGAGTAGTAAAGCCTGATTCTCTTTTGGTGGGTATGCTTTAGTGTTCTTGAGAGACAGTTAAGGACATTCAGTAGATATGTTACTCGCCTCAATCACAGCCTGACAAGGAGGATGGATATAGAACACAGAGAGATGGATAGGAATTGAAAGCAGAAAAATGCTCTCAGTATCCACAGAAAAAAAAGAGATGCAGAGAATTGGGATGAAATTCAATCTGTGCTTTAAGATACTTTCCCTCCATCAAACCCAGCATGGGCCAGACGACTGCGAGAACGTCAGGGCCCGGGAGCGACCGCCATGAGTTTGCAGTTACTTTGTGCTTATTTGCCAAATATTTGTTAACGATTAATTGTTATTAACTTCTCTCTGGGACTTCGAAACCAAGACCAGACTATTAAAATCTTAACAGAGTCCATCTAACTGGGGGTCATAACCACCATAACAGGCTGGATCCACTAACATCTCTGGAGGGAGGAAGACTGCCTGGGCTACAGCTAGTAAAACCTCTATGATTGTTGTCACAATTCACCAAGCCCTGGCTGCTAGTACTATAATACTTCACTAAAGTTTCTCTGGCTAGATCACTGGTAAATATCTGCTTGGAGCACCCACCTCTGAGAAAAGACAGTAAAAGTGAAGGATGGAATGGTGGGCTGTCTTAGGCAGGTGAGACTTACTGTACGCCACTGTTTCCGGGGTAGCAGACGGTAGCAGTAACACAAGTCTCTGTGGTTTGCTTGTCTCTGGTTGGGTCCCTGTTGCTGCTATTGCTGTTGTATTTATGGCCCTTGAGGCAGACAGAAAGATATGACGCCTGTCACTAGCACCTAGTACTGATGGCTGTAAGATACGGTATGGGTCTTTCACAGACAGGTGCACTGCAGCCTGTGTGACATATTTTGATTGCATATTGAATATCAACAGCATCAATTGACATGATGAAACATTAGCTTTGCATGTACAACATGATGAAGTCAACAAGGAAGTGGATGAGTCTTAGTCCGTGGAACTAGACATCAGTAGACATCTGTGTGATCTGTGTCGTCAATGCTCTTTCCCACGCCTGCAGACTGTCCTTCCACTGGGTGGAGTGACGGTATAGTCATGAAACCAAGTCTATGGCCATCAAAAAACCAACAACTTCCTCAGTCACTGGCTCGCTTCCGCTTCTGTGCCTGCAACATGCCGTTACCATGGTTCCCGTCCAGCGTTTGCGTGAGAGCTTCTCAGACAACCGTCTGGGTTCCATGCTCACAGGAAAGCATTGGTCGCACTTCTAACCGTTTCTCACTTCTGCCTTCAAGATTGGGGAAGGCTGGAGAAACAAACACACAATGCCACGTCTGTGGATGTCTGTGGTTTTCCATCCCCCAAACTATACCACTGTCTGAACATGCAAAATGATATTAATGCTGATATGTAGAGTGTGAAGAAATTTTATGATTCATGTCTAATAGTGCAGTCTGCAGCCAACAAATAGAAAGTGAAAACTCTAAAACAAACCACATGTACACATCATATCTGCTACATTTGAACTTCCCCACTTAAAAAGTAGATGAAATTATCATTATATGTTTTTACATTTTTTTTTATTGAATGTTTAAAACACACAATATACTTGCTGTGAAGCTGCTCAACAACTACATCACATTAGTCATCTAACAGACTCCCATCCAGAGCAACACACAGAAGCAACCAGGGTCAACGCCCTACTCAAGGTAAAAAATTAATAAACGGGGACCTGAACCAGTGATCCATCAGCCACTGGCCCAAGCTCCCAACCGCCTGCCCTCCAAGATCCCCCCACAGTTCTCCAAGAYCTGCCCCTCAACCATCCGAGACCCCCCCCAGAAGAAATCCAAATAAATAATAATAATAATAACAATAAAAYATATATATTACATATACATATACTACTGTCTCCACAAGCTTGTCACTGAGTCAGTGTGGAGGGATCACATCACAGAGTTTTGGAACGGGGTCAGTTTTTRGCATTAGCATAATGGAAACATACAGCTCACGACTGAGACATTCTGAAGATCACAAGTGTTGGATGCAGTCATTCATCATCTCTCTCTCTCATCTCGCTGTTGACTGTTTGGTCTTTCTACGGTTATGTAAACCATGAGTCATCCAGCTATACTTGTCAGAGTGTGAATGAATCCAAAAGTCATCAGAAGCTCAAAGAATAGCCTTTGTAGTAAAATGGCTTAAGATACAAGACATGATGGCCCAGTCATGTTTCTCTGGAGCCTCCCTAGTAGAAGAGTAAATGCAGACTACAGTGTGTAATATGGCTGCTTCCTGTGAAAGTTGGACCTCATGATTGTGTGTTGGTCACCTACAGTAAGTAGTTGAATACCACAGGGAGAGGCACGGATAGAATACCTCTGGTGACAATCGTACTCAGGGAAGAGGTCAGTACTTCATGGTGTGGTAAGCCCAGAAAGAGATTAGATGACRGAGAGCACAGCGAGAGCCTATTGATGGTCTGTGATTCCGTGTGACTGTSGATTCGTGTGTGTGTGTGTTTCTGTGTGTATGGACGTGTCCAAGAGAAGATTGGATGACTGTGAAAATGCAACCATAAAGTGGCCTCTGCTCCTCAGCTGTTGCAAATTTGGTCCTACACAGACTGTGGTTCTTAAAGGCAGATAGGCACACCATCCACTCATACAGGAACTGGTCGGCGGCTGGGCCGGGGCCAAGCACTCTCATGCCAACCTCTCTGAATTCATACTGTACAAACCACAATGAAAAACACAGTAGAACACAGACAGTAGTAGGCCCATGGTGACACGTTATTATGATAACTCAATGGGCCCTTGCTATCCGGAATCCTTGGAACGTCCCTACCCCATTGAAGTAGAAATGTAAAATGGTTAAGGTTAGGGTAAGGGTATGGGTTAAGGTTAGGGTAAGGGTAAGGATAGGGGTTAAGGTTAGGGTAAGGGTAAGGATAGGGGTTAAGGTTAGGGTAAGGGTAAGGATAGGGGTTAAGGTTAGGGTTAGGTTAAGGATAGGGGTTAACCTTAACCCCTACCCTTACCTGTACCCTTACCCTTAACCTTAACCCCCCCTGACCCTTATCCTTACCTTACTAAACCCCGTTACCCTGACTACCCTTACTAACCTAAACCCCTTACCCTTACCCTTACCTAACCCCTACTCCCTACCCTTACACCATATGACCCTACCTACCCTAACCTAACCTAACCCTACCCCTGACCCTTACCCTAACCTAAACCCTATCCTTATCCTTACCCTTACCCCCTAACCTTAACCCCCTACCCTCTACCCTTACCCTTACCCTAAACTTACCTCTTCCACCCTTACCCTTACCGTAAACCCCTATCCTTACCCTTTACCCTAACCCCTACCCCTGACCCTTACCCTAACCTAAACCCTACCCTACCCTTAACCCTTACCCTAACCTTAACCCCTATCCTTACCCTACCCCAACCTTTGCCTTATCCCTTACCCTTACCCTACCTTAACCCCTATCTTTAACCTAACGCCTAACACTTAACCCCTATCCTTACCCATCCTAACCTTAAACCCTAGTCCTCCTTACCGCTAGATAACCCTATTACCCTCATAAAACCCCTATCCTTACCACCTTACCCTAAACCTTAACCCATCTTACCCTTACCCTAACCTTTA
>NC_036849.1:21230871-21245377 GCF_002910315.2 Salvelinus sp. IW2-2015
CCACGCACCAGTGGCAGAAACCAAACCTTTGTCTGACAGTCAGGTGATGAGGAATGGAGTTTAGTGTTACACTGCTAGCATTCTGTTACCGACACACACCACACACACACACACACACACACACACACACACACACACACACACACACCCACACACACACACACACACACACAACACACACACACACACACACACACACACACACACACACACACACACACACACACAAAAAAAGTTAAGTAGAAAACAAAAAGAGCCGGTTCCCTCTGGGTTGTCTAATAGAGCGGTGAGGGCTGAGCAGCAGCAAGCCACTGACCGCACTACAAAGCCCAGAATGTCAACAAGCACCTGGCTACAATCGCTCCCAAACAGACAGACATGCAACATACTGCACACAAGTTGCACACTTTTGCTCTTTCCTGAAATTGTGAGGAAGAAGATGCACCAAGTACCGCTGCCAGAAGAGATGGGTGTTGTAAGTGTCTGTGCTCAATGCCCAGTTTGTGTGTGTGTGTGGTGTGTGTGTTGTGTGTGTGTGGTGTGTGTGTGTGTGTGTGTGTGTGTGTGTGTGTGTTGGTGTGTGGTGTGTGTGTGTGTGTGTGTGGTGTGTGTGTGCTGTGCGTGTGGTGTGTGTGTGTGGTGTGTGTGTGGTGGTGTGTGTGTGTGTGTGTGTGTGTGTGTTGTGTGTGTGTGTGTGTGTGTGTGTGTGTGTGTGTGTGTGTGTGTGTGGTTGTGTGCGTGCGGTTGTGTGCGTGCGTGGTTTCAGATGGAACTCACAGGCTTGTACGCATATTTTAAGCGGGTGAGCGTGGGAACTACCCCTAACGTGATATTTGAAGTGAGAGAAGTGCTGTGAAGCACGTTACCCTGCATGCTCTGTGTCTGCATTAATAGTACATACAGTATATCTGGTCCTTCTCAAAAGATTCTGTTTACATTTTTGGTGCTATTTTGATAAAAGGTAATTAGATAGAGAGAGAGACAGACAGACAGAGACAGTGACAGCGACAAGCAAGACAGAGACAGAGACAGAGACAGAGACAGAGACAGAACAGATAGGCCAGGGCCGTACAGGAATATTAGAGAGGGGAGTCTGGGGAGTTGAAAGGCCTTAGAGAGCTGTTAGGGCCATAGAGCACCATCACCTCATAAACCATCCAATGGACGCTGCTCCCATTTGTCAGAGAGAAAGACAAAGAAAGAGAAAAAAAGAGAGAGACGAAGAGGAGAGAGAGAGAGAGGAGAGAGAGAGAGAGAGAGAGAGAGAGAGAGAGAGAGAGGGAGGAGGGAGGAGGAGGGAGGGAGGGAGGGAGGGAGGGAGGGAGGGAGGAGGAGGGAGGGAGGGAGGGAGGAGGAGGAAAGGGTGAGATGAGAACATGCAGATAAAAGGGTGTGTGCTATTAACTAACTCTCTAATGGGTGCTCGTCCCTGATCTCAAGACTCAATCACACAAACGCAAACGCACGTGCACACAAGAACCACAGAACACACCAACTTACCATATAACATACACTTTAACATAGAATACACACTCTACCATATAACATTACACCTTTAACATAGAATTACACAATCTACCATATAACACACACTTTAACATAGAATACACACTCTACCATATAACACACACTTTAACATAGAATACACACTCTACCATATAACACACACTCATAATAAACATTGATAAGAGATACTAGTGTTTTTCACAGATTTAAAGATTTACTTCTCCTTAATGCAAACGCTGTGTCAGATTTCTAAAAAGCTTTACGGAAAAAGCAAACCATGCAATAATCTGAGTACGGTGCTCAGAGACCAACACAACCCAAAAAGATATCCGACATGTTGGAGTCAACATAAGTCAGAAATAGCATTATAAATATTCACTTACCTTTGATGATCTTCATCAGAATGTACTCCCAGGAATCTCAGTTCCARAATAAATGTTTGATTTGTTCCATAAAGTCCATAATTTATGTCCAAATAACTCCTTTTGGTTCGCACGTTCAGTACACAATCTAAACTTACGACGCACGGGCAGGTCCAGGCAAAAGTTCAGACGAAAAGTCATATTACAGTTCGTAGAAACATGTCAAACGAAGTATAGAATCAGTCTTTAGGATGTTTGTAACATAAATGGGGTAAAGTCATTTTCTCTGATGAATCCCCTTTCTGATTGTTTGGGGCATCCGGAAAAAAGCTTGTCCGGAGAAGACAAGGGGAGCGTTACCATCAGTCCTGTGTTATGCCAACAGTAAAGCATCCTGAGACCATAATTTTTTCACAATTTTTCCGAAGAACACAGCCATGAATAAAGAATGATATCAACATATCCTGCGAGAGCAACTTCTCCCAACCATCCAGGAACAGTTTGGTGACAAACAATGACTTTTCCAAGGTGATGGAGCACCTTGCCATGAGGCAAAAATGATAACTAAGTGGCTCGGTGAACAAAACATCGATATTTTGGGTCCATGGCCAGGAATCTCCTCAGACCTTAATCCCATTGAGAACTTGTGGTCAATCCTCAAGAGGTGGGTGGACAAACAAAAACCCACAAATTCTGACAAACTCTAAGCATTGATTATGCAAMAATGGGCTGCCATCAGTCAGGATGTGGCCCAGAAGTTAATTGACAGCATGCCAGGGCGGATTGCAGAGGTCTTGAAAAAGAAGGGTCAACACTGCAAATATTGACTCAGCATCAACTTCATGTAATTGTCAATAAAAGCKTTTGACACTTATGAAAAGCTTGTAATTATACTTCAGTATTCCACAGCAACATCTGACAAAAATATCTAAAGACCCTGAGGCAGCAAACATTGTGGAAATTAATATTTGTGTCATTCTCAAAACTTATGGCCACGACTATACCATATAACAAGCACTCTACCATATAACACACACTTTAAAATAGAACACACACTCGACCATATAACATACACTCTACCATATAACACACACTCTACCATATAACACACACTCTACCATATAACATACAATCTACCATATAAATACACTCTACCATAGAGCATACACTTTACCTTAGAACACACACTTTACCATATAGCATAGACTTTTTCACATAACATACCCTCTACAATATAACATACACTATACTATATATTATACACTTTACCATATGACACACAATCTACCACATAACATACACTCTACCATATAACATACACATTACATTATAACACAAACTCTCCATACAACACACACTTTACCATATAACATACACTTGTCACGCCCTGACCTTAGAGATCCTTATTATTCTCTATCTTTGGTTAGGTCAGGGTGTGACTCGGGTGGGAAAATCTTTGTTTTCTATTTCTTTGTCTCAGATTGGGGATCATATATAAGTTGTCATTTTCCTTTTGGGCTTTGTGGGATCTTGTTTTCTGTTTAGTGTTTTTTGCCTGACAGAACTGTTCGCTTWAATTTTTTGACTTTCGTTATTTTGTTTGAGTGTTTTTGAGTAAAAAATCATGAACACTTTCCACGCTGCATCTTGGTCCACTCTTCCTACCACAAACGAGAGCCGTAACAACACTCTACCATTTAACACACACTTAAACATATAACATACACTCTACCATATAAAATACATTTTACAATATAACATAAACGTATCACCATATGACACACACTCTACCATATAACATACACGTTACAATATAACATGCACTTTACCATAGAACACACACTTTACCATAGAACACACACTCTACCATATAAACACACACACTACCATATAATATACACTTTACCATGTAACACACATTCAGCCAAATAACACACACTTTACCATAGAATGCAGACTCTACCATATAACATACACCCTAACATATACATACACTCTACCATATAGCACATATTGTACCATAGAACACACACTTTACCATAGAACACACACTCTACCACATAACAAACACTCTACCATGTAACACACACTCTACCATATAACATACACGTTACAATATAACATGCACTTACCATAGACAACACCACTTACATAGAACACACACTCTACCATATAACACACACACTACCATATAATATACACTTTACCATGTAACACACATTCAGCCAAATAACACACACTTTACCATATAACACACACTTAAACATGTAACATACACTCTACCATATAAAACACACTTTACAATATAACATAAACTTTACCATATAACACACACTTTACCATATAAAACACACTTTACCATATAACACACACTCTACCATATAAAATCCACTTTACAATATAACACAAACTCTACCATATCGCACATACTTTACAATAGAACACACACACTACCATATAACATACACTCCCCCTTATAACATACACTCTACCATATAACATACACTTTACCATGTAACACACACTCAGGCAAATAACATACACTTTAACATAGAACACACAATCTAACATACAACACACACTCTACCATAACAAACACACATTACCATATAACACGCTGTTTTCTATATATATATATATTTTTTTATTACCTTTATTTAACCAGGTAGGCAAGTTGAGAACAAGTTCTCATTTACAATTGCGACCTGGCCAAGATAAAGCAAAGCAGTTCGACACATACAACAACACAGAGGTACACATGGAGTAAAAACAAACATACAGTTAATAATACAGTAGAAAAATAAGTCTATATACAATGTGAGCAAATGAGGTGAGATAAGGAGGTAAAGGCAAAAAAAAGGCCATGGTGGCGAAGTAAATACAATATAGCAAGTAAAACACTGGAATGTAGATTTGCAGTGGAAGAATGTGCAAAGTAGAGATAGAATAATGGGGTGCAAAGGAGCAAAATAAATAAATAAATACAGTTGGGGGAGAGGTAGTTGTTTGGGCTAAATTATAGATGGGCTATGTATAGGTGCAGTAATCTGTGAGCTGCTCTGACAGCTGGTGCTTAAAGCTAGATGAGGAGAAAAGTGTTTCCAGTTTCAGAGATTTTTGCAGTTCGTTCCAGTCATTGGCAGCAGAGAACTGGAAGGACAGACGGCCAAAGGAAGAATTTGTTTTGGGGGTGACCAGAGAGATATACCTGCTGGAGCGCGTGCTACAGGTGGGTGCTCTATGGTGACCAGCGAGCTGAGATAAGGGGGACTTTACCTAGCAGGGTCTTGTAGATGACCTGGAGCCAGTGGGTTTGGCGACGAGTATGAAGCGAAGGCCAGCCAACGAGAGCGTACAGGTCGCAGTGGTTGGTAGTATATGGGCTTTGTGACAAAACGGATGGCACTGTGATAGACTGCATCCAATTTATTGAGTGGGTATTGGAGGCTATTTTTGTAAATGACATCGCCGAAGTCGAGGATCGGTAGGATGGTCAGTTTTACAAGGGTATGTTTGGCAGCATGAGGAAGGATGCTTTGTTGTGAAATAGGAAGACAATTCTAGATTTAACTTTGGATTGGAGATGTTTGATGTGAGTCTGGAAGGAGAGTTTACAGTTTAACCAGACACCTAGGTATTTGTAGTTGTCCACATATTCTAAGTCAGAACCGTCCCGAGTAGTGATGTGGACGGCGGGCAGTTGCAGGCAGCGATCGGTTGAAGAGCATGCATTTAGTTGTACTTGTATTTAAGAGCAATTGGAGGCCACGGAAGGAGAGTTGTATGGCATTGAAGCTCGTCTGGAGGGTGTTAACACAGTGTCCAAAGAAGGGACAGAAGTATACAGAATGGTGTCGTCTGCGTAGAGTGGATCAGAGACTCACCAGCAGCAAGAGCGGACATCATTGATGTATACAGAGAAGAGAGTCGGTCCAAGAATTGAACCCTGTGGCACCCCCATAGAGACTGCCAAAGGCCCGGACAACAGGCCTCCGATTTGACACACTGAACTCTATCAGAGAAGTAGTTGGTGAAGCAAGCGAGGCAATCATTTGAGAAACCAAGGTTATCGAGTCTGCCGATGAGGATGTGGTGATTGACAGAGTCGAAAGCCTTGGCCAGGTCAATGAATACGGCTGCACAGTATTTTGTCTTATCGATGGCGGTTAAGATATCGTTTAGGACCTTGAGCGTGGCTGAGGTGCACCCATGACCAGCTCTGAAACCAGATTGCATAGCGGAGAAGTTATGGTGGGATTCGAAATGGTCGGTAATCTGTTTGTTGACTTGGCTTTCGAAGACCTTAGAAAGGTAGGATAGATATAGGTCTGTAGCAGTTTGGGTCAAGAGTGTCCCCCCCCTTTGAAGAGGGGGATGAACGCAGCTGCTTTCCAATCTTTGGGAATTTCAGATGACACGAAAGAGAGGTTGAACAGGCTAGTAATAGGGGTTGCAACAATTTCAGCAGATCATTTTAAAAAGAAAGGGTCCAGATTGTCTAGCCCGGCTGATTTGTAGGGGTCCAGATTTTGCAGCTCTTTCAGAACATCAGCTGACTGGATTTGGGAGAAGGAGAAATAGGGAAGGCTTGGGCGAGTTGCTGTGGGGAGTGCAGTGCTGTTGACCGGGGTAGGGGTAGCCAGGTGGAAAGCATGGSCAGCCATAGAAAAATGCTTATTGAAATTCTCAATTATAGTGGATTTATCGGTGGTGACAGTGTTTCCTATCCTCAGTGCAGTGGGCAGCTGGGAGGAGGTGTTCTTATTCTCCATGGARTTTACAGTGTCCCAGAACTTTTTGGGGTTTGTGTTGCAGGAAGCAAATTTCTGCTTGAAAAAGCTAGCCTTGGCTTTTCTAACTGCCTGTGCATATTGGTTTCTAGCTTCCCTGAAAAGATTAGCATAATCACAGGGGCTGTTCGATGCTAATGCAGAACGCCATAGGATGTTTTTGTGTTGGTTAAGGGCAGTCAGGTCTGGAGAGAACCAAGGGCTATATCTGTTCCTGGTTCAAAATTTCTTGAATGGGGCATGCTTATTTAAGATAGTGAGGAAGGCATTTTTTTTTAAATATATGGTAAAGTGTGTGTTATATGGTAAAGTGTGTGTTATATGGTAGAGTGTATGTTATATGGTAAAGTGTGTGTTATCTGGTAAAGTGTATGTTATATGGTAGAGTTTGTGTCGATAAGACAGCTAACGATTAGCGGGCCTCAGATGGGCGTTCAGGTAACGTCGCGACACACACTATACCATATATCATACACTCTACCATATAACATATAACTACCATAGAAAACAAACTCTACCAATTAACACACACTTTATCAAATAATATACACTGTACCAGATAACACCTACTCAACCATATAACATACACTTTACCATAGAACACAAACTCTACCATATAAACATACACTTTATCAAATAATATACACTGTACCAGATAACACCTACTTAACATATATACATACACTTTACCATAGAACACAAACTCTACCCATATAACATACACTTTACCAGATAACACACACTTTACCATATAACATACACTTTACCATAGAACACAAACTCTACCATATAACATACACTTTACCATGAACACAAACTCTACCATATAACATACACTTTACCATAGAACACAAACCTACCATATAACACATACTTTACCATATAACACACACTTTACCATATAACATACACTTTAACATATAACATACACTTTACCAGATAACACACACTTTACCATATAACATACACTTTACTATATAACATACACTTTACCATAGAACACAAACTCTACCATATAACATACACTTTACCAGATAACACCAACACTTTACCATATAACATACACTTTACCATATAACACATCACTTACCACATATAACACACACTTTACCATATAAACACACACTTACTACCATATAACACACACTTTACCATAGAACACACACTGTACATATAACAAACACTTTAACCATAAATCACACTCTACCATATAACACAACACTTTACCATAGAAACACAACTGTACCATATAATATACACTTTACCAAATAACATACACTTTACCATAGAACACACATTCTACCATATAACACACACTTCTACCATAATATACACACACTGTACCATATAATATACACTTTACCATACAACATACTTTACCATAGAACACACACACTTTACCATATAACACACACTGTACCATATAATATACACTTTACCATATAACACACACTGTACTGTATAATATACACTTTACCATACAACATACTTTACCATAGAACACACACTTTACCATATAACACACACTGTACCATATAATATACACTTTACCATAAAACACACTACCATATAACATACACTCTACCATATACACACACTTTACCATATAACACACACTTACCATATAACACACACTTTACCATATAACATACACTTTACCATATAACACACACTTTACCATTAACACACACTGTACCATATAAATAACACTTTCATATAACATACACTTTACCATAAAACACACTTTATCATATAACACAAACTCTACCATATACATACACTTTACCAGATAACACAAACTCTACCATATAACATACACTTTACCATAGAACACAACTCTACCATATAACACATACTTTACCATATACACACACTGTACATATAACATACACTTACCATATAACATACACTTTACCAGATAACACACACTTACCATATAACATACACTTTACTATATAACATACACTTTACCATAGAACACAAACTCTACCATATACATACACTTTACCAGATAACACACACTTTACCATATAACATACACTTTACTATATAAACACAACCACTTTACCATATAACATACACTCTACCATATAACACACACTTTACCATATAAACACACACTTTACCATATAACCACACTGTACCATATAATATCACTTACCATATAACATACACTTTACCATAAAACACACTTTACCATATAACACACTACCATATAACATCACACTTTACCAAAAAACAACTCTACCATATAACACACACTTTACATAAACACACACTGTACCATATAATATACACTTTACCAAATAAAACATACACTTTTACCATAAACACACATTCTACCATATAACACACTCTACCATATAACACACACTACCATATATATACACTTTACCATACAACATACTTTACCATAAAACACACACTTTACCATATAACACACACTGTACCATATAATATACACTTTACCATATACACACACTTACCATATAATTACACTTTACCATACAACATACTTTACCATAAAACACACACTTTACCATATAACATACACTCTACCATATAACACACACTTTAACATATAACAACACACTTTACCATATAACACACACTTTACCATATAACATACACTTTACCATATAACAACACTTTACCATATAACATACACTTTACCATATACACACACTTTACCATATAACACACACTGTACCATATAATATACACTTTACCATATAACATACACTTTACCATAAAACACACTTTACCATATAACACAAACTCTACCATATAACATACACTTTACCAGATAACACACACTTTACCATATAACACACACTTTACCATAAAACACACTTACCATAGAACACACACTGTACCATATAATATACACTTGCACCAAATAACATACATTTACCATAGAACACACATTCTACCATATAACACAATTACATTCTACCATATAACACACACTGTACCATATAATATACACTTTACCATACAACATACTTTACCATAGAACACACACTGTACCATATAATGTACACTTTACCATACAACATACGCTCTGCCATATAACACACAATCTACCATATAACATACACTCTACCATATAACACAAACTCTACCATATATAACAAACATTACCATATAACATACTCTCTACCATATAACATACACTCTACCATACAAAATACARTCTACCATATAACATACACTCTACCATATAACATACACTCTACCATATAACACACATTCTAGCATAGAGTACACACTACTGTAGAACACACACTCTACAGTGGAAAACAGATCGAGATCATCGCGGCCAACAACCTTCTCATGCTGCCTCTGTGGTGAACACTGTGGTGACAGGATGATTCACAACTTCCTGACAAACAAAAACAAAAATACATTTAAAAAAATCCTCATTATCTAGAATTCTTCTTTTGCCTTTCATGTCAGTGGAAGAAAAATTAACAACAAAAATGTTATTCATAATCAGCGAGGGATTGATTGTAAATGTGTAAAACATTCAGAGGGTAGCCTATGCTAAATGCAAGCAGTGACTTTTAAACTATTCCTACATAATATTACATTCTGCTGTGTGTCTGTCCTCCAAATCAAACCATATGCAGTGCAGGGCGGTTCAGGGAGGCTCAAGGCTGTTAAGGGAGGCTCAGGGCGGTTCAGGGCAGTTAACGGCGGCTCAGGGCGGTTCAGGGTGGCTCAGGGGGGTTAAGGGAGGCTCAGGGGGGTTAAGGGAGGCTCAGGGCGGTTGATGGCGTTTCAGGGCGGCTCAGGGCGATCCAGGGCAGCTCAGGGTGGTTCAGGGCTATTCAGGGCGGCTCAGGGGGGTCAAGGGCAGCTCAAGGAGGTTCAGGGCGGCTCAGGGCGGTTCAGGATGGTTCAGGGCGGCTCAGGGTAAGGCAGGGACGGGTTTAAGTAGTGAGGAAAGCATCAGTGGACCTGTAACAGAGAGACCGACAGATGATTAAGCATTATTGTGCTTTGAAATCAGAACCCTTCTTTTAGTCCAGGAGCAGTGTTCATAGACTGGTCTCCATCTGCACATATTGAGTCGATAGTTTAAATGCATTTTGCTTTGTGAAAAAGTCCACTGTAAATGAGCTAATGGTTTGTTCAGTATATAATGGAAAGCTGCTGTATACAATGTAGAAAGTCACACCTTTGGAAATGATGCCCCGGAACGATAATGGTGTTTGAGGTTTCAATACAAATGAGGATTCCCTGCAATAAAAGAGAAAAAGACAAAAGACAACTGCCCCCACATGAAACAGGGAGAAGAAACGGGTTTTCTCTAACACACACAAACACACGCACAGTTGAGCAGTGTGTGCAGCCCTTGGCTCATAGCGACATGCAATGCCACTGCAACAGTTTCCTGATGTCATCACCCTCTCCATCTCGCTCACAGAGGCTGGTGCGATGATCCACTGACACCCGCCTGTCTTCTTATCAGCCCTGCCTGAGTCTCAGCCACTATCAGATCTCTGCTRAAACTGCCAACCAACTGCTTATGTTGTTTACACATGTTGTATAACTCACATCACATCTAATAAAGGAAATTAAGGCAGTAGCCTAATGTGATTCTGGAGTGGGCTGCAAGTTTACAGAACAGCATGTTATTGCCAGAGGGTATCACGTTATCAGTTTTAGAATACACAGGTGTATTTGAAAGTTACAGTTTAGTGTGACTGCAACTGAATGTCACACCAGAAGTCATATGTTGTCTCACACCTCACTGTTGTGAAAATGGCAACAGGATATGCCATACATGTGAAAGATCATGGTATACACACGGTATGAACACAGTACACACATACGCACACACATACACACACACACGCACACACACACGCACGCACGCACGCACGCACGCACGCACACACGAACGAACACACACCCACACCAAAACTCACACACACACTCACAAACACACACGCACACACACACACACACCCACCCTAGCACACACACACACACACACACACACACACACACACACACACACACACACACACACACACACACACACACACACACACACACACACACACACAAGTAATTAAACATGGCAGGCCTACATGACTTAGTAACTGTGTAAAACAAATGCTCTGCCAAAACCTCCCTGCAAACAGACATAGAGTAAGCAATTAACATTATTTGCAGCCGCAAAGACAGAAACAACAATCATGAAGAAGAGGTGCTTTGATACAACATGCAACATTGCAGTAACGTTTCCTCTGTTGTGAGTTTGGTGGAGAGCTGCTGGGTTGATAGTAGACGGTGTTCTGGTCTGGCTTAGGTCTGTTCTGGTCTGGGCCGGGCCCGGCCTGGTTGGGGGATGTATGCTGGGTGTTTGGAGTGTTTAAGGTCTCTGGGTTTCTGGTGGTTTTTGAGAGGCTCCAGTGTTTATCGACTGTGAGAGATGGAAACCCCACAAAATGGAGCTCCACCCACTCAGTGCCCATCAATCACCGTTGCCACCAGTGAGGAGAAGCCTATGCTGACACACATAGCCATTTTGTCTCCCACGTAAAGCTGCAGTATTGCCGTGAACCCAGTAGTATGATACCACACGGTGTCCTTACCATCACACTGGTGACTGGTTCACACAGAGATCTATGGCAGGAGAAAAACCAAGACCAAGCCAAAACCAATCATTTCAAATACATGTGAGATAGCACAACATTATACAATGACAGCATTGGTTTTTTTTAAAGTCACAATCCAAAGTGTAAGCATACTGTGAATGCTTTGGTTGCTCGTGAGACGCAGAGAGCTTAGGGTCTCGGTTGACACATGGTGTCTGAACAACAGGAAGAGTTAGGGTCTAGGGAGGGGGGTGTATGCACCACAGAACCAGAAAATAGTAAAGAGATGGTCAATCTGTCTGCTTTACCAGAACTGGGTCACAAAGAGAACAAAGAAAACYCAACTAATCTTCAAAACTCTGTTTTATAATCACCACTGTGGGTAATGTACAGTACTGTACCTATTTTCAACATGCACAGTATCACTATGGAGCCTCTAAAGTTCACCTCTGCTAAGTCTTACTGCTCCACCACAACATAAAACCTGGCTTGTCTTTGAAGAGTTTCACCTTTCATCCCTACAGTACGTTCCTCTGACAGTGGTCTCTGAGAGTTACATCACTACCTGCCTGGTCTGTTGTGTTGTGCAGGCCCAGCTGCCACAGTAGAGTGTGGCGACACAGAGGCCTGCTCTGCTCTCTGTGGCCTCACCACTGTCTCCATGTCTGCTAGAGCCAATAAATAAATAATGGGCAGAGTGATCACTTCCAACATTGATACTGTATTCTCAGCCACTGCACTGCATCTGGGAGTGCCTGGCTTTCAACAACAACACAACAGGCCTGCAGGCCTAGGGATTGTTTGGGATGGTCTACCTTCTTCAGTAATGAGGCTTCACAAGGCCCTCAATGAGTTCAGGAAATGAACGGCACGACAAGTTGGCTGTGTTTTTTTAACACTGTGTTGTTTTAGATGTGACAGGTCTGGAATTTTCACACATGTTATCGCTCATTTACACATGGTGACACACCAACTTTCCCCTGGTGAGGGTTTTGGAGGTGCTGCTGCTGTGCAAAGTGGAGAGAGAGACAGAGAGAAAATTTCCAGAAGAGAATTCTTGGAATGAGTGTGTATCTTAGTAGGGGTGCCTATTTTACATAAGGACATGTGAGATCATGGAAATAACTGAATTCATGATCTTTTATATTGTATCAGCTCTAGTGGCAAAAGATTTGAGCCAGATTCAATCTTAGTAGCAGGCTGTATACAAAATGTATAGAAGTTTTTAATTGTAAAAGTAACATCCGCTTATTTATTTTTCCTAATTACAATTGGGCAGTATACATATAGCAACAGAAGACAAGGTGTTTGTAAATAGTAAGTATACTAGGCCTGTCTATTCCCCAAATCCAACCAATCCAAGCCCAGGACCAAAGGCAAAAGGGCGGCTCTTATCCTTGCCTTCCTGCCTGCGTTTGATGCAATGACGGCCTCCTCAAGTCCCACGCTGCATTCCATGTTTATGGGGAACATATGGGGAAGCCTGCAATTTTTAGACCACAAAATAAGACCCTTTGCAGCTGGACACAGGACCGCACTCAGTCCTTTTTGCCTCCCGAGCCACACCCGAAAGGCGTAGGACCACTGACAGTGATTAAACCACCACAGTTTTCTCAGCAAAACAGGAGTTATATTGAGCTTAAATACAGGGGCTTGATAAACAAGGCATGGGCAGCAGAAAAAAGAATCCAAAAGGCCACAATGATCTTCTGACTATTTCCCTCATGGTCATGGGCAGTGCAAGGGAGATGCATTTCAAAACATGAAGCAGATGTTTACCCTGACAAAGAGAAAATAAAGCAAGAGGAGGACAAAGAAAAGGCCTCGAATCCATTCAGTTAAATTCTATGACTTAAATAGGCCTAGATGGACAGATCCAATTCCCTTTATTGCTCTAGAACAATAATGGTCACATGATGTATAACTAAAGAAACAGAAAGGCTGGGGATGATACCATATTTGTTTTTGCTTGTCTCTGTTCCCCCGATGGTTGAATGACTGAATTGATTTTCCTTGGAAAAATCTAAAATTCAAACATATTGTAATTTAAAATTAATAACTTAAATGTAATGGGATTGGATTGAGTAATGCAGGAGAGTAGAGGGGGAGAGTAGAGAAGGAGAGTAAAAGAGCAGAGTACAGGAGGATATTAGAGGAGGAGAGTAGAGGAGGAGAGTAGAGGAGAGTAGATGAGAGTAGAAGATGAGAGTAGAGGAGAGTAGAGGAGGAGAGTAGA
>NC_036849.1:21245477-21247664 GCF_002910315.2 Salvelinus sp. IW2-2015
GGTGGGGACTTTTTTGGCAGTTTGGCTGGCTAACACCACCCCCACTTACAGTTATGACTCGCACATGCAGTGTCTAAGTACCTCAGAGGGCAATGTCTGTCTGTCTAACTCTAGAAAAAAGGGGTGCAAAAGTTTTTGGTTTCAGTTAGAACCCTTTTTGGTTCCAGGTTCGAACGCTTCAGCGTTCCATGTTTGGGTTCTACCTGGAACCAAAAGGGGTTCTCAAAGGGTTCTCCTACAGTATGGAGACAACACGAGAAAAAAACAACATTTATGATCTAGATAACACCTTTTTTGTAAGAGTGTATTTGTCTGCTGTCTGGTTTTGCTTCCTTGAATTTCTACATTTACTCTACAGAGCCCTGCCCAGAGTATGAGCTTTTCTGAAAGTGTCAAAACCACAATCAGGTTATAGTCGGTTTAGATATTTGAGGGGGGGAATTCACAGTCATGTTTTGCTCAAAATCATAATGCTTTTTAGTAAATGATGTAGTAGTGGATCTATGTTTATACATTTTCTAAATATTGAATAAACTTGTTGTTTCTCCTTTGTCCTGTATTACAGGTGTGAAATAAATATCCCTAAATAATTATATTGTTGACAGAAAGTAGAAAAAATAGTGAAAGGGACAGTGGTGAGAGAGAAAATAATAATGACCTCAAGAAGATGAGAGGAGAGGGAGGAGAGGAGAGGAGAGGAGAGGGAGGAGAGGAGAGGAGAGGAGAGGAGAGGAGAGGAGAGGAAGAGAGGAGAGGAGAGGAGAGGAGAGGAGAGGAGAGGAGAGGAGAGGCTAAACTGAAGTGCTGGCACTGCCTCTTCTAATGAGGCTAAGATTAGGATACTATCAAGTGGTAAATGAGGGTGGAGGGTTGGTTTTGTAGGCCCAAAACCACCAGTTCTTACAAACACAGATGTGCAGTGAGTCAGACATATACACAGAAACACACAGTCTCTCTCTGAAGGCGCTCAGAGACAGAACCCTCTCTGCTCTGCTCTGCTTCTTTCCTGTCTCCTTGCGGCAGCAAACCCCACTCAACTCCCTACAGTATACAGCACTCTCTCTCTCTCTCTCTTATGGTCTCTGCCTCTCGCTAACTCTTTCTCATTTCTGTTTCTCTTAATGTGTTTAATGTTTTTCTGGTTGTTCACATTGGGTTTCGGCACCCTCTGATAGAGTGGCGTAGGCCGCTGCCTGGTTTGAACATAAAAGAAAATAGAACATTCAAAACTTGGCCAATCTTTGACCAATCAAAAGACAGAGAGAAAGGAGAGAGGGAAAGAGAGAGCTGTGGAAAGTAAAAGCAAAGAGGAAAAAAAGAAGCTACACAGAGTAAGAACGAAAATAAGAGAAAGAGGAGGGGAGGAGAGGCCCTGTGACCTCACGTGACATGTGACGCGGGCTCCACCACTCAAGGAGGGGAGCTGGAGGATGGCGAGGATACAGAGAGAGCTGTGGCTTTAGCCGGCGCTAGTAAACACTGACGCTCCAGTCAGGTCACCACCGTGGGACACCACGTCTCCTGACAGAGAGAGAGAACCTAGGTAACCTCAGAGCCCCTGCCCACTGACGGACCGGACCAGCACAGCACCACACCTCCCTGCCACCCTACCCCAGGCCGCTAACAGGACGTTCAGATCTGATACAGCAACGGTGAGTCCACTGGAAGGCCAGAGTCCTGGAGGGGGACGGTACCACTGCACCTCAGTATAGCCACACTCTCCCTCTCTCTCCCAGACTATCATTCGCTCTCTCACTCTCTCTCTCTCACTCTCCCTCACCTTATCATTCTCTCTCCCTCTCTCTTTCTTAATGCCTTATACCCCTGGTGCTGCAAACATATGCTGCTCTCTTTGCAGGCTTGTGGCTAGGGATTCCTGCGGTAGTCACAAACCCCAAATTCTTGGTTGCAAACGGGCTCTGAGTTCCAGGATCTGTCCTCTCTTGCTCTCCTCTCTCTCACTCTTTCATTCTCTCTTTCAACCCCTGTGTCTCTCCAAGGTTGATCATTATCAACTGTAGAGAGGGCTGGCGACCACTCTGGCACCACTTCAGGCACGAGGACATGGCTTCTAACAGCATCTTTGATTCCTTCGGAAACTACGGCCCCACTCTACTGAGAGGTAAGAACTCTTTCCTCCTCTCCCTCTCTCTCTCTCTCTCTCTCTCTCTCTCTCTCTCTCTCTCT
>NC_036849.1:21248380-21251147 GCF_002910315.2 Salvelinus sp. IW2-2015
CGATAGGGGAGTGTAGTAGGGGTGTACGGTAGGGGAGTGTACGTATGGGGAGTGTACGTCAGGGGAGTGTACACGTAGGGGAGTGTACGAGGGATGTATAGGGGAGTGTACGTAGGGAGTATGTAGGGCGAGTGTGATGTTCTGGTTGTCATAGCAGAATATCTGACTTCTCTAAATCTAAAAGTTGAAACTGTTTGAATTAACTGTGCAAGGTGTTGGCTGAGGGTCTCTCCGCAACAAACACTCACTTAAAAAAGACGTAATTGAATCATCTATCACTACATGTAACCTAATTTTACTACATTATTATCAAATAATCTTATAATTTATTGTTTTATTATAACAGCTAAACAATTCTCGTCTTAATTTGACAGTCAAGGTAGAATTACTCCCAAGTAAGGGCTGCTGGATTGAGATAGAACCATCGGAAACAAATGGCTCCTTCATTAAGAGCAGTCTTCAGCATGAGTGTAATGCACTCACCGTCAGCCACAACAGGCCAAGAGTACCTCCTGTAAGTAGTGTAAGGAGGACAGACCAATGTTTTCTTCTCTTTCTGTTTTATTGTATTGCTGTGTTCCAGTAAAGGCTGGTCAGCCCTCCTCTTACTCTCCCAGAGTACACTCCCCTACGTACACTCCCCTACGTACACTCCCCTACATACACTCCCCTACATACACTCCCCTACATACACTCCCCTACGTATTTATTTGGACAGTGAAACTAAAACGTTTCATTTGGTTCTATACTCCAACATTTGGGATTTGAGATGCTTTATATGTGGCAACAGTACAGAGTGTCTCCTTTTATTTCAGGATGTTTTAATACAAATCTGTTTTACCATTTAGAAAGCACTTTGTGAATCTACTCCCTCCAGTTGAAGGTGTCATAAGTATTGGGACAAATTCACTTATAGTGTATTACGTTTAGTCAGAAGTTCAGTATTTGGTCGCATATTCCTATCACGCAAAGTCTCTCACCATTACCAATAACAGCGGAGGTTAGGGTTTTATTGGGAGTATGATATTTATGCATCTGTAACTTTCTCACTCATTATTATTCACGATTTATTCATGATTATCCATAATAATGGTAGCATTCACATTAATGTAGAAGTATTCAGAAACATATTCTGTTATTATTTACAATAAAAGTGACTCCAAAATGACATAATACATAATTTCCCATTCATTTCTATTGGGCACAAGATAAACTAAAACACAACCAAAACAAACTGAAATTGCATCCAACAATTTTGTAAAGTCACAAGCTTGAGCTTCATTGCATGCTAGGATAGGACAAAATACAACACTTTGACTACATTTAATGCACTATAAGTGAATTTGTCCAAATACTTATGACACTTTCAAATGGGGGGACTAGATACATAAAGCGCTTTCATTTCTAAACGGTAAAACAAATATGTATAAAAATACCCTCAAATAAAAGGTGACATTCTGTACTGTCGCCTCACATAAAACATTTGCTCTACAATCCAAAATGCTTGAGTATAGAGCCAAATTAAAAGTTTTAGCTTCACTGACCAAATAAATACAGTTGAAGTCGGAAGTTTACATACACTTAGGTTGGAGTCATTAAAACTCGTTTTTCAACAACTCCACAAATGTCTTGTTAACAAAAAATAGTTTTGGCAAGTCGGTTAGAACTATTTTGTGCATGACACAAGGAATATTTCCAAAAATTGTTTACAGACAGATTATTTCACTTATAATTCACTGTATCACAATTCCAGTGGGTCAGAAGTTTAAATACACAAAGTTGACTGTGCCTTTAAACAGCTTGGAAAATTCCAGAAAATTATGTAATGGCTTTAGAAGCTTCTGATAGGCTAATTGACATAATTTGAGTCAATTGGAGGTGTACGTGTGGATGTATTTCAAGGCCTACCTTCAAACTCAGTGCCTCTTTGCTTGACATCATGGGAAAATCAAAAGAAATCAGCCAAGACCTCAGAAAAAAATTGTAGACCTCCACAAGTCTGGTTCATCCTTGGGAGCAATTTCCAAACACCTGAAGGTACCACGTTCATCTGTACAAACAGTAGTACGCAAGTATAAACACCATAGGACCACGCAGCCATCATACCGGAAGGAGACGCGTTCTGTATCCTAGAGATGAACGTACTTTGGTGCGAAAAGTGCAAATCATCCCAGAACAACAGCAAAGGACCTTGTGAAGATGCTGGAGGAAACAGGCACAAAAGTATCTATATCCACAATAAAATGAGTCCTATATCAACATAACATGAAAGGCCGTTCAGCAAGGAAGAAGCCACTGCTCCAAAACCGCCATAAAAAAGCCAGACTACGGTTTGTAACTGCACATGGGTGACAAAGATCGTACTTTTTGGAGAAATGTCCTCTGGTCTGATGAAACAAAGATAGAACTGTTTGGMTATAATGACCATCGTTATGTTTGGAGGAAAAAGGGGGACGCTTGCAAGCCGAAGAACATTATCCCAACTGTGAAGCACTGGGGTGGCATCATCATGTTGTGGGGGTGCTTTGCTGGTGCACTTCACAAAATAGATGGCATCATGAGGCAGGAAAATKATGTGGATATATTGAAGCAACATCTCAAGACATCAGTCTGGAAGTTAAAGCTTGGTCGCAAATGGGTCTTCCAAATGGACAATGACCCCAAGTATACTTCCAAAGTTGTGGCAAAATGGCTTAAGGACAACAAAGTCAAGGTATTGGAGTGGCCATCACAAAGCCCTGACCTCAATCCTATAGAAAATTTGTGG
>NC_036849.1:21251760-21260003 GCF_002910315.2 Salvelinus sp. IW2-2015
TGTGTGTGTGTGTGTGTGTGTGTGTGTGTGTGTGTGTTGTGTGTATGTGTGAATGTGTGTGTGTGAATGTTGTGAATGTAGTGTGTGGGTTAGCGGGGAACCGGGGTCCAGAAAGTAAGTATTATTCTGCAAACAATTAGAGCTGGTAGTACTTTCCTGTGGCTGTCTCTAATTAACACAAACAAGGCCTCAATAAAGTGGAGATTGTGCCATTTTTTGATGTAGCAGAAACAGTGGAACCAATCTCCCAAGACCTCTCAGATTAATGGCTCAGTGACTTCACAGCGACGTCTCTCGTTAAAATGGCATGTTAGGGACTTTTTAGATTGATAGCAAAATAATACGAATCAAATTTTGAAGCAGCTAGAAAGAGAGGAAACTATGTAATACTTACACTTCCCTACTTACATAGCCCCTACTTACACTCCCCTACTTACACTCCCCTACTTACACTCCCCTACTACATATCCCCTACTTACATAGCGCCTACTTACACTCCCCTACTTACATAGCCCCTACTTACACTCCCCTACTTACACTCCCTACTTACATATCCCCTACTTACATTCCCCTACTTACACTCCCCTACTTACATATCCCCTACTTACATAGCCCTACTTACACTCCCCTACTCACTCCCCTACTTACATAGCCCCTACTTACACTCCCCTACTTACACTCGCTTATTTACACTCGCCTACTTACACTCCCTACATACAGTTGAAGTCGGAAGTTTACATACATCTTAGCGAAATACATTTAAACTCAGTTTTTCACAATGCATAACATTTAATGCTAGTAAAAAATCCCTGTCTTAGGTCAGTTAGGATCACCACTTTATATTAAGAATGTGAAATGTCTCAAGGATGATCAATGGAAACAGGATGCACCTGAGCTCAATTTCGAGTCTCATAGCAAAGGGTTTGAATACATATGTTAATAAGGTATTTCTGATTTCCCTTTGTCATTATGGGGTATTGTGTGTAGATTGATGAGGAACATTGTTAATTTAATCATTTTTAGAATATGGCTGTAACGTAAAAAAAAATTAAAAAAAATGGAAGGGGTCTGAATACTTTCCGAATGCACTATATATACAGTTGAAGTCGGAAGTTTACATACACCTTAGCCAAATACATTTAAACTCAGTTTTTCACAATTCCTGACATTTAATCCTTGTAAAAATTCCATGTCTTTGGTCAGTTAGGATCACCACTTTATTTTAAGAATGTGAAATGTCAGAATAATAGTACAGAGAATTATTATATTCAGCTTTTATTTCTTTCATCACATTCCCAGTGGGTCAGAAGTTTACATACACTCAATTAGTATTTGGTAGCATTGCCTTTAAATTGTTTAACTTGGGTCAAACAATTCGGGTAGCCTTCCACAAGCTTCCCACAATAAGTTGTGTGAATTTTGGCCCATTCCTCCTGACAGAGCTGGTGTAACTGAGTCAGGTTTGTAGGCCTCCTTGCTCACACACGCTTTTTCATTGCTGCATATTCTAAAAATGATTAAATTAACAATGTTCCTCATCAATCTACACACAATACCCCATAATGACAAAGGGAAATCAGAAATACCTTATTAACATATGTATTCAAACCCTTTGCTATGAGACTCGAAATTGAGCTCAGGTGCATCCTGTTTCCATTGATCATCCTTGAGACATTTCACATTCTTAATATAAAGTGGTGATCCTAACTGACCTAAGACAGGGAATTTTTACTAGCATTAAATGTTATGCATTGTGAAAAACTGAGTTTAAATGTATTTCGCTAAGATGTATGTAAACTTCCGACTTCAACTGTATGTAGGGGAGTGTAAGTAGGCGAGTGTAAATAAGCGAGTGTAAGTAGGGGAGTGTAAGTAGGGGCTATGTAAGTAGGGGAGTGTAAGTAGGGGAGTGTAAGTAGGGGCTATGTAAGTAGGGGATATGTAAGTAGGGGAGTGTAAGTAGGGGATATGTAAGTAGGGGATATGTAAGTAGGGGAGTGTAAGTAGGGGAGTGTAAGTAGGGGCTATGTAAGTAGGGGAGTGTAAGTAGGCGCTATGTAAGTAGGGGATATGTAAGTAGGGGAGTGTAAGTAGGGGAGTGTAAGTAGGGGAGTGTAAGTAGGGGCTATGTAAGTAGGGAAGTGTAAGTATTACATAGTTTCCTCTCTTTCTAGCTGCTTCAAAATTTGATTCGTATTATTTTGCTATCAATCTAAAAAGTCCCTAACATGCCATTTTAACGAGAGCACGTCGCTGTGAGAGTCACTGAGCCATTAATCTGAGGAGGTCTGGGAGATTGGTTCCCACTGTTTCTGCTACATCAAAAAATGGCACAAAAATCTCCACTTTATTGAGGCCTGGTTGTTGTGTTAATTAGAGACAGCCACAGGAGAAGTACTACCAGCTCCTAATTGTTTGCAGAATATATCTTAACATTTCTGGAGCCCCGGTTCCCCCGCTACCCACACACACTCACACACATTCACACATCCACACACACACACACACACACACACACACACACACACACACACACACACACACACACACACACACACACACACACACACACACACACACACACACACACACACACACACACACACACACACCACACACACACACACAACACACACAACACACACACACACACACACACACACACACACACACACACACACACACACACACACACTCACACACACACTCACACATACATACACTCCCATCTGCCGCTCATATGAAAACAAGCCTCTGATATCCCTACTGGAACCACAGTACAGTGAGCAGAGTGACAGAGGATGGTGTTCTAGTGTTCTCACAGCTCAGACAGATACTCAGTCATTTATAGTTTCCTCTTGACAAAGCCACATCTCTGCAACATATCTTTCGCTCTCTCTCCTTCGTTCTCTTTCTCTGCATCACTAAGTATGTCTCTCTCTCTTATTCCTCCTCTCTTTCTGCATCCCTCTCATCTCTTCATTGTTTATTATCATGCAGTCGTGAGGTTGTAGTTGTTGGTTGATTATCCTCCTTTCAAGTATTAACATGTTACTCTCTAATGTCTGAAAAAGATCTGACTTGGGATCAGATCTCATACTTAGTAGGGTTCTTTTGTAATGCGATTCGGATGCTTGATTTAGTTTTTCAGCAGTATCACTGTAGCGAGAAGGGAAACTGATGTGCATGCGAAAGATAGGCTGGAAACAAAGAGAACATTTAAAGCTGTAATCGCCATTGGAAATCATTAGTGAATATGCAATATCCTTTTACAATTCGTTCAGTCTAGAAAATGAAACCAAACTGTAACAGAACAAAGGCCAAAAGTCATTAAATCCTCCAGTTCAATTTGAAAGCATTTCAAATAAAGACTACCTCATGTAAGCAAAATACTCTGGCGGTTAGTTTAACAACTTGCATTACACAGGCGTAGCAATTTGGCCAAGATCTTCTTTTTTTTGATTGAAATCAAACTGTAATTAGGAGGAACRGGTTGAAAAAATCAGGGAGACTGCTTAATGTTTGTGGATAACTTTATGCTTCCAAGTCCTGACTTTAATCACATGATACATGAATCCTAAATGGAAATGTGGCTGTACAGTGCATTCGGAAAGTATTCATACCCCTTCCCCTTTTTCCACATTTTTTTTACATTAAACCCTTATTCTAAAATGTATTAAATAAATGTTTTTTCTCATCAATCTACACACAAACCCCACAATGACAAAGCGAAAACAGGTTTTTAGACATTTTTGCAAATGTATTAAATAAAACTGAAAAACATTATTTACATAAGCATTCAGACCCTTTGCTATGAGACTCGAAATTGAGCTCAGGTGCATCCTGTTTCCATTGATCACCCTTGAGATGTTTCTACAACTTGATTGGAGTCCACCTGTGGTAAATTCAATTGATTGGACATGATTTGACAAGGCACGCACCTGTCTATATAAGGTTCCACAGTTGACAGTGCATGTCAGAACAAAAACCAAGCCATGAGTTCGAAGGAATTGTCCGTAGAGCTCCGAGACAGGATTGTGTCAATGCACAGATCTGGGGAAGGGTACCAAAAATGTCTGCAGCATAGAAGGTCCCCAAGAACACAGTGGCCTCCATCATTCTTAATTGGAAGAAGTTTAGAACCACCAAGACTCTTCCTAGAGCTGGCCGCTCATCCAAGTCTAGCAATCGGGGGAGAAGGGCCTTGGTCACCTTTCCACAGAAGTGACCAAGAACCCGATGGTCATTCTGACAGAGCTCCAGAGTTCCTCTGTGGAGATGGAAGAACCTTCCAGAAGGACAACCATCTCTGCAGCACTCCACCAATCAGGTCTTTATGGTAGAGTGGCCAGACGGAAGCCACTCCTCAGTAAAAGTCACACGACAGCCCGCCTGGAGTTTGCCGAAAGGCACCTAAAGGACTCTCAGACCATGAGTTGAGTTGAGTTGAGTTTATTTTTATTTTTACAGGGACAGTGCACATTAATCAACATTTCAGTAAAAGTGCCGGTTTAAGCCACCCGGCTAATTTTCAACCGCAGTCCCTGGGCAGGTTATTAAAAATAATTACAATAACAATACAGACAATCAATGAGCAGTGAGCACACGCAGAGCAACATAAGACAAGCAAGACGTAGCATGCAGACAGAGCAACATAGCACAAAAAGCAACAAGAAAAAATCCATAAAAGCAACAGAGTGCTTCCACACCTCACAAGCTACAGACAACAGACAACATGGAAAGCGACAATACACAACTAGGGATTATGTCTGATTGGCCTTTAGCCATGTCTTCATGTTTGAGAAACAAGAGAAACAAGATTCAATGGTATGATGAAACTAAGATTGAATTATTTGGCGGAATGCCAAGAGTCATCTCTGGACGAAACCTGACACCATCCCTACGGTGAAGATGGGGGTGGCAGCATCATGCTATGGAGATGTTTTCCAGCGGCAGGGACTGGGAGACAAGTCAGGATCGAGGGAAAGATGAACGGAACAAAGTACAGAGAGATCCTTGATGGAAAAGCTGCGTCAGAACACTCAGGACTACAGACTGAGGCGAAGGTTCACCTTCCAACAGGAACTTGGCACACTGCCAAGACAATGCAGGAGTGGCTTCGGGACAAGTCTCTAAATGTGCTTGAGTGGCCCAGCCAGAGCCTGGACTTGAACCCAATCGAATGTCTCTGGAGAGACCTCAAAATGTGATAAAAATATATTTAAAAATTATACGTTTTTAAAACCTGGGGTATTGTGTTTCGATTGATTGAAATATTTTATCGAGTTTAGGCTGTAACGTAAAAAAATATGGGAAAAGTCAAGGGGTCTGAATACTTTCCAAATGCACTGTGTACATCTTATCAGAAGTCATTAATTTTTTAACTTGACTAGTTCAGAAAATTGTCAACATCAAAAGTTCTTCAGAATTGTATCAATATCTATCTCTATTGATTAGCAACGCAAGAGAGATCCTGTATAGCTTACACATTGATTAATGTGTTCAGAAATGTTCTGAATATATAAATAAAAGCACGCACAGAAACCCTGTCCACAAGCAAGTATAGAATGATATTCTTAGTTCCATCACATTAAGCAGCAGCATATCTCAAGCTGAGAAGTGAACACATATGAGCATGTGATGTGCAACATCTGATGCGCTTCTCGTGAGAAAAGAATGTGCTTCACCTCAAAAACCTCACTCCTGTAGCACAGAGAAGGGGAGAGAGAAAAGAGAGAGAAAAGAGAGAGAAAAGAGCGAAGAGAAGTGAGAGAGGGACACTGAAGCTCTTACGGTATTTATAATACTAGGTCAGTTAGTACACTATGGCTGAGTGTAAGTGTGCGAGATGGAGAGGCTCTCTAAAGGCGCTAATCTGATACAGACTAACAGCTCGTGTCGTTCTCCGATAATAACCACAATGAGGTTACACCTGCTCCTCTCTCTGCTCCTCTCTCACAACAGACCTGTTATCCAGAGACACACCAAGCATCCAACCATTACTGGAGATATAACCATCTGAGGTATGCTAAATACTCACAGAACTAACATGAATAGCTTGGTATCTCAAATTCTGGAAATCTTGTCAATACGAGTTAAAAAAAAAAGCCCACACTCACTTTCTTCATACACTTTTATTGGGTTACAAACCTTCCACTTTGGCTGTATTCAGTGTTTGAGCCAGGTGATGTACCTAGTTTACAGTGAGTCTGATTGGGCATAGGCACTGGGTCATATACTTGGTTTGGTTCCCTGACTACTTTTCTTCCTAGTTGTTTTCCTCCTAGTTGTTTTCTTCCTAGTTGTTTTCCTCCTAGTTGTTTCCTCCTAGTTGTTTCTTCCCTAGTTGTTTTCTTCCTAGTTGTTTTCCTCCTAGTTGTTTTCCTCCTAGTTGTTTTCCTCCTAGTTGTTTTCTTCCTAGTTGTTTCCTCCTAGTTGTTTTCCTCCTAGTTGTTTTCTTCCTAGTTGTTTTCCTCCTAGTTGTTTTACTCCTAGTTGTTTTCCTCCTAGTTGTTCTTCCTAGTTGTTTTCTCCTAGTTGTTTTCCTCCTAGTTGTTTTCTTCCTAGTTGTTTCTTCCTAGTTGTTTTCCTCCTAGTTGTTTTCCTCCTAGTTGTTTCCTCCTAGTTGTTTTCTTCCTAGTTGTTTTCCTCCTAGTTAGTGTTTCCTCCTAGTTAGTTGTTTTCCTCCTAGTTGTTTTCCTCCTAGTTGTTTTCTTCCTAGTTGTTTCTTTCCTAGTTGTTTTTCCTTAGTTGTTTTCTCCTATTGTTTTCTTCCTAGTTGTTTTCTTCCTAGTTGTTTTCTTCCTAGTTGTTTCCTCCTAGTTGTTTTCCTCCTAGTTGTTCTTCCTAGTTGTTTTCTTCCGTTGTTTTCCTCCTAGTTGTTTTCCTCCTAGTTGTTTTCCTCCTAGTTGTTTTCCTCCTAGTTGTTTTCCTCCTCTTGTTGTTTTCTTCCTAGTTGTTTTCCTCCTAGTTGTTTTCCTCCTAGTTGTTTTCCTCCTAGTTGTTTTCCTCCTATTGTTCTCCTAGTTGTCCTCCTAGTTGTTTTCTCCTAGTTGTTTTCTTCCTAGTTGTTTTCTTCCTAGTTGTTTTCTTCCTAGTTGTCTTCCTAGTTGTTTTCTTCCTAGTTGTTTTCCTCCTAGTTGTTTTCTCCTAGTGTTTCTTCTAGTTGTTTTCCTCCTAGTTGTTTTCCTCCTAGTTGTTTTCTCCTTGTTGTTTCTTCCTAGTTGTTTTCCTCCTAGTTGTTTTCCTCCTAGTTGTTTTCCTCCTAGTTGTTTTCTTCCTAGTGTTTTTCTTCCTAGTTGTTTTCTTCCTAGTTGTTTTCTCCTAGTTGTTTTCTTCCTAGTTGTTTTCTTCCTAGTTGTTTTCCTCCTAGTTGTTTTCCTCCTAGTTGTTTCCTCCTTGTTGTTTTCTTCCTAGTTGTTTTCCTCCTAGTTGTTTTCCTCCTAGTTGTTTCCTCCTAGTTGTTTTCTTCCTAGTTGTTTCTTTCCTAGTTGTTTTCTTCCTAGTTGTTTTCCTCCTAGTTGTTTCTTCCTAGTGTTTCTTCCTAGTTGTTTCTTCCTAGTTGTTTTTCCTCCTAGTTGTTTTCCTCCTAGTTAGTTGTTTTCCTCCTAGTTGTTTTCCTCCTAGTTGTTTTCTTCCTAGTTGTTTTCCTCCTAGTTGTTTTCCTCCTAGTGTTTTCTTCCTAGTTGTTTTCCTCCTAGTTGTTTTTCTCCTAGTTGTTTTCCTCCTAGTTGTTTTCTTCCTAGTTGTTTTCCTCCTAGTTGTTTTCCTCCTAGTTGTTTTCCTCCTAGTTGGGAAGCTTGTTTTCCAAGCCAGCCCTTTAGACAGGAGGACGTATAGACTGTAACGCTCAGGGGAGCCAGTTCCTTTGTGGCAGAAAAAGGCCCCAGTTTATTAGGGTGGGAATGGTTATATGTTTGGCTTGTTGCACTGTATGAATGAAAGTTAATTTCTGTGTGAGAAAAAATGTACAATGCTTCGCCACGGTAGTAGTGGGGTTATTTTGGTGGATTCTGGGAGGTGGTCTGGTTAGTTCTACAACTTGGAAATTAAAAGCTGAAGGAGTCATGACTGTAGATTGTGTGAGAAACTTTTGGTAAAACCCTCAAATTAATTCTCTAACATTACGGATAAGCCTCAAGATGAATTTAACGAAAGGATCAGATCTTTGATGCCAAAAAAATTACAAAAAAGTTATTGTGGCAGTCATAAGGTACTAGACAGTAGCTTACTATCAAAAGTGT
>NC_036849.1:21260028-21302410 GCF_002910315.2 Salvelinus sp. IW2-2015
CCTCTAGTGTTTTTCCTCCTAGTGTTTTTCTTCCTAGTGTTGTTTTCTTCCTAGTTGTTTTCTTCCTAGTTGTTTTCCTTCCTAGTTGTTTTCTCCTAGTTGTTTTCTTTCCTAGTTTGTTTCTTCCTAGTTGTTTTCTCCTAGTTGTTTTCCTCCTAGTTGTTTTCCTCCTAGGTTGTTTCCTCCTAGTTGTTTTCCTCCTCTAGTTGTTTTCTTTCTAGTTGTTTTTCCTCCTAGTTTGTTTTCCTCCTAGTTGTTTTCCTCCTAGTTGTTTTCCTCCTAGGTTGTTTTCTCCTAGTTGTTTTCCTCCTAGTTGTTTTCTTCCTAGTTGTTTTCTTCCTAGTTGTTTTCTTCCTAGTTTGTTTTCCTCCTAGTTGTTTTCTTCCTAGTTGTTTTCTTCCTAGTATGTTTTCCTCCTAGTTGTTTTCCTCCTAGTTGTTTTCTTCCTAGTTGTTTTCCTCCTAGTTGTTTTCCTCCTAGTTGTTTTCCTCCTGTTGTTGTTCTTTCCTAGTTGTTTTTCCTTCCTAGTGTTTCCTCCTAGTTGTTTTTCCTCCTAGTTGTTTTCTTCCTAGTTGTTTTCTTCCTAGTTGTTTTCTTCCTAGTTGTTTCCTCCTAGTTGTTTTCTCCTAGTTGTTTTTCTCCTAGTTGTTTCCTCCTAGTTGTTTTCTCCTAGTTGTTTTCTCCCTTTTTTCTTCCTAGTTGTTTTCCTCCTAGTTGTTTTCCTCCTAGTTTTTTCTCCTAGTTGTTTTCTTCCTAGTTGTTTTCTTCTAGTTGTTTTTCTTCCTAGTTGTTTTCTCCTAGTGTTTTCTTCCTAGTTGTTTTCTTCCTAGTTGTTTCTCCTAGTTGTTTTCCTCCTAGTTGTTTTCCTCCTGAGTTAGTTGTTTTCCTCCTAGTTGTTTTCCTCCTAGTTGTTTTCTTCCTAGTTGTTTTCCTCCTAGTTGTTTTCCTCCTAGTTGTTTCTTCCTAGTTGTTTCCTCCTAGTTGTTTTCCTCTAGTTGTGTTTCCTCCTAGTTGTTTTCTTCCTAGTTGTTTTCCTCCTAGTTGTTTTCCTCCTAGTTGTTTTCCTCCTAGTTGGGAAGCTTGTTTTCCAAGCCAGCCCTTTAGACAGGAGGACGTATAGACTGTAACGCTCAGGGGAGCCAGTTCCTTTGTGGCAGAAAAAAGGCCCCAGTTTATTAGGGTGGGAATGGTTTTATATGTTTGGCTTGTTGCACTGTATGAATGAAAGTTAATTTCTGTGTGAGAAAAAATGTACAATGCTTCGCCACGGTAGTAGTGGGGTTATTTTGGTGGATTCTGGAGGTGTCTGGTTAGTTCTACAACTTGGAAATTAAAAGCTGAAGGAGTCATGACTGTTAGAATTGTGTGAGAAACTTTTGGTAAAACCCTCAAATTAATTCTCTAACATTACGGATAAGCCTCAAGATGAATTTAACGAAA
Organism: Salvelinus sp. IW2-2015; assembly: GCF_002910315.2. Classification (NCBI taxonomy): domain Eukaryota; kingdom Metazoa; phylum Chordata; class Actinopteri; order Salmoniformes; family Salmonidae; genus Salvelinus; species Salvelinus sp. IW2-2015. Next base: position 21,261,469 of record NC_036849.1, read on the forward strand.
GGATCAGATCTTTGATGCCAAAAACATTACAAAAAAGTTATTGTGGCAGTGTCATAAGGTACTAGACAGTAGCTTACTATCAAAAGTGTAGAAATCTGCAGTGAGGAAGAATGGCCCCTGGGGAATTTATTAATCACTTAGACATGTGGTGGTTTTTTTCTCCTCCTAAATTAATAATATACTTAATTGGAAGCCAGTCAAATCCTTTCTGCTGAGCGTCAGGCCTTCAAAGCCAAAACATGGAGATTGGCTGAGTGAGCTGAAATCTGTAACCAGATATTAAGAGTTTCAATATTCGAAAGCTAGGCAAAAATAATACAAAACTCATGACAACCACCGAGTAGCAGAATCCTGTCTCCAATTTAGCMGAGTATAATATCTATTTATAAAACTCTGAGGGCATATTGGATGGGAGCAACGCTCTGGACTTGATTAGTGTTGTAAACGTTTGAGGTACTTATTTACTTTTTGGACTGTCTCGTCGTTTTCACTGTCTGTCAATACCCATTGATGGGAAACGCCTTCAGGGGTCGCCAACAAGATGGCTTCCAGGTAGAAGAAGGCAGGAGACATTTGCTGATTTTGTGGTCAATCAACCCCCAAACCCCATCTCCCCTAAATTGTTTGGCTGAGCACGCTAAACTCTATATAATGTTGGTCAAGGTTAAAGTTGTGCTAAGTGTTGTAGTAAATAACATTTTCTGGTGGTCAACCAGCAACCACAAGGCTCCAAGTTGAACCCTTTTGGGTTCAATGTAGAAGGGTTCTACCTTGGACCAAATAAGGTTGTTCAAAGGGTTCTCCAATGGGGAAAGCTGAAGAATATTTTTTGTTTGGACAAGAAAGTATTTTGGAAAGGCCAACAACTTATATTTCCATCAACAAACATCACTGGAGGGGTGACCAACTTGTTTCTGAAATTAATCTTGAAGACAAACTAAAGATAGACTTTGCATTGCATGGCATGGCTGGTGTGTATTGTGAATATGATCTGATGCTGGTTCCCGGCCAGTGGGCCATTGTGACAGACTGGATGAAGAATGAAGAAAGCTGTATGTGGCGTCTCAGCCCCTTTAGCACAGTTCATGCAGAGTTAGCCTGCACGTTAAGAGCAGCTCTCTGATTGTCTATGGCAGTTCTGAGGAGACTGAACGCTGTGAATGTATGCTAAATACTTTACCACACCACCCTCAGACGAACAAAAATGAGACAATATGTATTATACCCTTCCATAATAATTACAGAAYGAAATAATTGGTATGGTGAGAGACACAAATGTTCAAGTCTGTCATGATACAATGCACTGGGATGTCAGCGCAATTTATAACGTCTAGACAAGTTATTTAAACTGGGACCCTTCGATGTGGAAAATAAATATCGGAACAGGAACACTAGCATGCAGGCAGGAAATTATTCAGACAACGACAATAAGTGGATAACTGGATGATGAGATAGAAACGATCACAATATAATATTTATACATCTACTGTATATGGCTGCAATATTCAGACGAGTCATTTCTTTAAGTTTAATCACCTTCTCGTATGAGCTGATAATATTTCATTAGGCCCTTATGATGCTGTTGGTTAAATCCTCATCGTTACACTCGTGCTCTTCATGACCTCATCCCTTTTGTCTGAGAGACAATTGAATTATGAACAAACCCAGGCTGTTAATGTTTTATTTCACTTATTATGCAGTTGAATAACATATGCCCTAAGCTACAGCTGGTTTCATACACTGAGGCAGCTGACATTTAGGGGCAAGCAAAAGTCTAATACCACCAGTGATTATGGCATAGTGACCTAAGTGTGGCAATAATTAAGTTACAGGAAGATGATATAAGTGCTATTAAGTCTTAATTGCCATGTCATTAAGTGTTTATTACCGTGTAATTAACTATGATTTCAAAATTTCCCAAACAAGTCCCTAGTTAGAAGTGTTGGGCTAGTGAAGGAGAAATTAGATCATAACCAACAACTCATTTAAAGGAAATTAAAGAGTGAAAATGAAGATACTTCTTGAATATAAATTAATTATATGTAGTTTGTAAAGCTATCTTGTGAACAAGATTAAACCAACCTAGACAATAATTGGAGTCCATATGACCTGAATTTGAAACTTCTACAGCATGTTGTTGATTTTCAGAAGGCATGACCCCTCCCTGCATGCTTAGTGAATACCGTTAAACAGATGTTTTGAAAAACATCCTATCTGTTGCCAGAACATAAAGAAAAATCATCCCATTTAGGATAGTGTATGACAACTATTGTGGGTTTTAGTTTATTTTCACATTCAGCTCATTTCAGTTGCCCATGTACAGTATGACACATCTGGTTTTCAATGTGGAGACATGGAGCAATTCAACAGCAAAAACAGGTCAAACTGAACGTTAAGACTGAAGCCTCTTTTTCCTTCATTACAAGAAATCTTTAATCATGCTCAAAACATCCATTGCCCATCCCTCTTCCCAAAAGCAATAAAAAAAAAGTTAATTACGGTGGAAGAAAAATGCAGATAATGATAGGATATAGAAGCTGTAGGCTATGAAATAGTTTTTTATACTTTTTTCTCTGTTTTTCAAAGAAATATCTCAAGTTGTTTACGTTTAGTTAATTGTCTTTGGTGCAATAAAACGCATGATTTAGGGATGTGACAACCTGCCCAAAAAGTATAAAAAGTTATTTCAAGAGACGAAAGTTTCAGAAATGGGAATTTTTACTTCTTGGCTTTTTGGACACCATATTAGTCATAGTGAAACTGTCCTCTGTGAATTGAACCCTCTTTTAATGTACTGTACTTTAAGACTATATTTGGCAGATATAAGGGATTTGGCTTTTACATTAATGTCTTCAAGCAAATGCCAGTCAATTGAGTGTTGGTGGTCATAATGTATTTTACCGGTCATTCAGCTTTACCAGTCACAGGATTTGGGGAATTTCTACTTGTATAGTATGTAGATACCATAGCGAGGCACAGTGTTTTGTCAAATGGGTAGTTAAAAGTTAACAACAATGTTTGTATACTGAAAAGGCCATTCTACAACGGGTTAGTCAAAACAAACAGTGTGTTGAGACGCATTCTAAGCCATACTAAAAATTCAGTTGAGCACGGGTAAGCCGATGACGGAAAAATGGGAATCTGAGGAATCCCTGCTCATTCACTGTCCCATCAGCCAAGCCAGCCAATTAATTTACTTGATCTTCACTGTGAAAGGCATCTAAACATTATTTCCCCTTGCTTCTAGCCTAACATTTGGTTTGCAACAATGGGGGTTTGTACAAACGTTTGCTGTCTGTCTCTCGATATTTGCAACATGGATTCAATATTGGATATCTTTTCTCAGCCAGTCGAAATCATGAATCAGCATCATTTTTATGGATATATACAAAGAATTGTCAAATAGAAAAAAGTGTCAAAAACTAAATGAAATGCAGCTACTTTTCTGTTATTCTAGCTGCACGGTTTGACGCAACTGTGTTAGCCGTAGTTGGGTAGCTAGCAAGCAAGCCAGCCCGCATGGCAACGGAACATTTAGAATGAACGACTGGATATAGACTGGGTCGCATCTCTGGCAACCTAACAGATAGAATGAATGGCCAGCCTGCTTGTCTAGCACACATACTGTAGATGTGTCGGGACTAGGCTGAGGAATAAAACAGTAGCCTATGAATACATTTATCAAAATACCGTTTTGTTTTTTTAAATTGGTAACCCTCAAGGTTGTGCAAAACGACAAAACAACTTTTTTAGCATGGCTGTGCTGATTTACGGTACTCAGTTCAGCCTCGTACCTACAGTATGACTGCAGCACAACCGTGCTAAAAAAGTTGTTTAGCTTTCCCCCTCGTGTACAATTGCTTTATTGATAGTGAACATGACAAGAATACTAAGAATGAAAAGAATGCTACAAAAAACTACGTAAGAAGAAGTATTTTCCCCCTATAAGACTGACCTGAGGTAACCTTGGTGTGGATCTGTACCTTCTCTCCAGCTGCTCAGTTCTGTAATCCCTCAGCAGAAAGCCCTACACGGGGGAATACCCCCCCCCCCCCTTCCTAGCTATGGAGCAGAAGTGGTCCCTCTATCCCTTCCCATTCTCTCTCCCTTCTCTGTCTAGTGCTAGGTCACTCCGTCTGGCTCTGAAACTCTTCTCACAGACAAGACACAGACAATCACACACTTCGCACACACCCATCACACACGGACGCCGCACACACACATCACACACGCAGCCCTCTCCACACACACACATACAGACACACACTTGTCCAGACAGCTGACTGTGAGTATCTCTGTGTGCTGAGTCAGAGAGAAGTACTGTACAGTGTGTCAACATGATGACCATGTCATTCTCTCCCTCTCAATCCTGTCTGTCCTCAGTGTAATAGTCAGTAAGAGGTCACAGATGGCCTCCTGTTGATTTTATAACAGTTCAGGAAAACCCACAGTTGGGGTAAACGGTGACTTGTCTAAAAATACTGTGTTGTAAACCATCCTCCCTGGCAGTGGTGATGAATCATTTATTCTCACCTTCTCCCCCATGCTGTCAAACACCAACACACCATCAGCTGAAAGTTAAACCACTGTGATTTAAAGCCTCACAAACCAGACTCCTCTCTTCGCAGCCACACAACCTACACTGAACCTGAATGTTACCATCAGCAAGAAACCTCTTATCTTCACACCGTCTCTTCCACCATCCCTTTGGCATTGAGACAGGATGTAGACTACAGGGCTACCCCTGCTAACGTAACCAACCCATAACCAAGCCAACAGACAAACGTGTGTATTACGTGTAGCTAGGGGCCAACCAACGCTCCTTTAATCAGCATCATTTCACAGCCAACAGTCAGTCAGTAGACTAGAAGCCTGTTATGGGTTTGATCAGGCTAATCACCACACAACCAGCCAGACTCCATCCTCCTGATTGGATTTATAAACGCTTGTTGTTGTCGTCGTTAGCCTGGCCCGCCCCGGCACTGAGGAGCCCGAGTGGCCGAACACAGCAATCAGAGGATTACAGATGTAGGATCTTAATTTCAGCCAGTTTGCTACAACAGGAAAGTAATCCTGCAGCAACAGRACATATTAATTATTATGTGGATTATAATTAATGGCCATTTTTGTAGGGGTTGATACATTTTTCGTAAGGGAAAATATAGTCGGAAATATCTAAGTGGAAATTGCAAACTTCAGAAGCCTTTTGAACCTCAAATACACTACAAGTTTTACATTTACTGCATTGCAGGAAAGTTCTCCCACAACAGGGTGATCAAATGAAGATCCTACATCTGTAGTGAGCAGTTAGATTTTCTCAGAGGCTCTGAGTCACAGAGAGAGAGGAAAGGTAAGTACGCTACACTACATGGGGCAAGGTGCTAACTACGCATGGGCAATGCCACTAGTGATTAGTCACAAAGATTATGAGAGGAAACATTCAGTCACTACAGACAAATGGAGCTCATAGAGAGACAGAGACAGAGAGAGATGCATGGAGAAAGAGAGTCTCCGTCTGTCCGGACACTGTGAAAGTTCAGAGAAGAGACAAGAATTCAATGAAAATCACAGCGATGATGCTGATGAGATGATGCTGATCCCTTCACTTACTATGATTGAATTCAAACTCAGTTGGGTTCAATTTGATGATTGACAGTAATAATTTTGTGCACAAAAGACAAGAGTGGTTTCATTGAAGGTGATAAAAGGATTTACTGTATGTCTGTGAGTCTCCTGAGCGCTTGAAACTCTCTGACGGAGAGGAGGAGCCTCACCCTTCCTGCATCGGGATGAAAGCCTTCAGGCCCATTGCAGGAGCTTGCTGCTTCCAAGAGTTGTCTCACGTCTGCAGTGGAAAGTACCATGGACAGTTGTCAGGAAACAGGCCCTGGGTCACTGTTTGATTCTAGTCTCGCTCTGTGGTGAGCCAGACAGGGCCGGCGAGATTGAAGTCCAGTGAAGAGGGAAATAAATGGGATTTCAATATATGGAAATGCTTTTAGGCATCTTTACACTTGAAAGAGTGTGACAGAACCTGGGATGACCTTTGTTTAAATACCCAAACAAGGACGAAAGAAGTTTAACGGGGCAGGATAGCTGCATAGACAACAGATGAGATAGTGAGTAAGTGTGTGTGTGTGTGTGTGTGTGTGTGTGTGTGTGGTGTGTGTGTGGTGTGTGTGTGTGTGTGTGTGTGTGTGTGTGTGTGTGTGTGTGTGTGTGTGTGTGTGTGTGTGTGTGTGTGTGTGTGTGTGTGTGTGTGTGTGGTGTGTGTGTGTGTGTGTGGGGGTGAGTTTGTGTGTGATGTGTGTGGTGTGTGTGTGTGTGTGTGTGTGTGTGTAGACAGTATAGTAGGCACATCACATTGACACAGTCAGGGATTAGGGATTGTTTGGTGAATTCCTCACCGGCTAGCCTTTTCTTCTTAGCAGTCATACCACTCATACGTGACATACCTTGTCTTGTTCCTTCATATTTCCAGAGGGAAGGGGCCCTATGCTCTACAAAAAAATAAAAACATGTGGCTTTTGTTGCAGGAAGGAATGAACAACAGCATTCCGTGAGCAACCACATGAAAGGTCCCCCTCGCCACGAGGCTAAACGAGGGCAGGCTCCCCTGCCTCCTTCTCCTGACGCGACTGTGACTAATTAACTAGAGAACAGAACTGACACTCCAGTCTATACATCTTCTCTTCTCCTCTCTCCTCTCTTCTACTCAAACTCTATCCTCCCCTCTGTTTAGCTTTCCTCCTCTCTCCATTCTCTTCTCTTCTCCTCTCCTCTCCTCTCCTCTCCTCTCCTCTCCTCTCCTCTCCGCTCCGCTGCTCTGCTCTCTGCTCTCCTCATCCACACTGTTTAATTGTATAGGGCTCCATTCTGTGTTACGGCAGAGGGGACAGCCACACACGAGCACAAAGGGGCATTGTCTGCTGGTGAAAATGTGGTTTACAGGCCCAGCTATAATGGCTTGGTGGTTGCTGGCAGCCATGCGTGCTTCCTAATATTCGGTTCACATGCGATTTCATTTTGGGAAAACACTGAGTTATGGGGCTTTGCCTTTGTGCAAGAGGGACGCCTCGCCTCACAACTTATTTTCGGAGCCGGCGGGCTCGGGACTCAGCCAGCCTGGCCTCAAAGACTAGACGTAACATAGTAGACGTAAATCTGTGACAGCCAGTTTAGGATGATATGTTATGTTTGGTATTGTTACATATGACAGAAGGTTAGGGGAAAGTGAAATAAGTTGAGCCAAAGGGTTAGTTGAGCCACCCATTGTTTCTAGGAACCCATACACAAAACTAATCATGTGACCAAATATTTAAGAAGAGGTCATCATTTCATGGAGTCTGTAAAGGAAGAAACCACATGGTAAAAGTTAGAAAGAAAAAAAAAGTTGAACCAAGGAAGGGAGAGAAGGGGAGAAGTTCAGTACCAAGGGATGAAAAAATTTACCTTATGACACTGAAGAGGTATATTAACAAATAAGAAAACGAACATGTATCTGTGCGAAAGAGAGGGTGTGACAGAGTAGCAGAGGCACACAAGGTCTCATCTGATGACATGGAGTCTGAGCTTGCTAAATGTATCAAGAATCTCACGGACCAGTTTAATAGGCTTARTAGCCTCAAATGCAGAGAATTTGCTCTACGATTTGGCATGGCTATTTACAGGAAGTACCAGTACCGAGTCAAGTGCCAGGCGTGATGAGGTAATAACATGGCTATATAAAGGAAGTACCAGTATTGAGTCGATGTGCAGGGGTATGAGGTAAAACATGGCTATATACAGGGAGTACCAGTACCGAGTCGTTGGCGGGTACTAGGTAAATAACATGACTATATACAGGAATACCAGTACTGAGTCGTTGTGCAGGTACTAGGTAATAACATGGCTATATACAGGGAGTACCAGTACCGAGTCGTTGAGCAGGGTACTAGGTAATAACATGACTATATACAGGAAGTACCAGTACTGAAGTCGTTGTGCAGGGTACTAGGTAATAAACATGGCTATATACAGGAAGTACCAGTACTGAGTCGTTGTGCAGGGTACTAGGTAATAACATGGCTATATACAGGAAGTACCAGTACTGAGTCGTTGTGCAGGGTACTAGGTAATGAGGTAGTTATGTACATATAGTAGAGGTGAAGTGACTAGGCAACAGGATAGATAATAGACAGTAGTAGCAGTGTATGTGGTGAGTGTGAAAGTGTGTGTGTGTGGTGTGTGTGTGTGTGTGTGTGTGTGTGTGTGTGTGTGTGTGTGTGTGTGTGTGTTGGTGTGTGTGTGTGTGTGTGTGTGTGTGTGTGTGTGTGTGTGTGTGTGTGTGTGTGTTGCGTGCGTGTGTCGTGTGTGTGTGTGCGTGTGTGCGTGCGTGCGTGCGTGCGTGCCGTGCGTGCGTCGCGTGCGTGGGCATCAGTATGCATGTTGTGTGTGGGCGGCTCGTTCAGATTTCAAGCGTTCAGGATTCAGGTGTTCAGGATTCAAACAATGAAGTATGATGTTTCAAAGATGCTTCAAACAATGAAGTATATGCTTCAAAATCTCAAACAATGAAGTATATGCTTTCAAAATGCTTCAAACAATGAAGTATAGCTTTCAAAATGCATGCTGCCTCCAGCTCACATTGCAAAGTGGTGTGTGACATGCTGATAGCCTGCCTACTGTTGCCTATGCCACTTGAATGGCGAATGGGAGGCGCGCTTAAATTACCAGTTAAGAAATACAAATAGTAACTATTTTTTATCGTGCCAATCAAAATGGATTGAACATGCAAATGCATTTAGAGCTGTTGAGAAAAAATGACTGGGCTATAACAGCATGTTTTCACTCCAGCAGAAACAAGCTGTTGAGCAAAATGACTGGGCTTATAACAGCATGTTTCACTCCAGCAGAAACAAGCTGAGGAGCAAAATGACTAGGCTTATAACAGCATGTTTCACTCCAGCAGAAACAGCTGAGGAAGCAAAATGACTGGGCTTATAACAGCATGTTTCACTCCAGCAGAAACAAGCTGAGGAGCAAAATGACTGGGCTTATAACAGCATGTTTCACTCCAGAAGAAACAAGCTGAGGAGCAGCAGCAGCTCCAGCGCTGTCTGGCAAGTGATATTCTGCTCCAAACAGGTTCTGTATGCTGTGCCCGTGTGATAGGATACATAACAACTAATGGAAATACACACGCCCCAATTTAATTCCCACAAATGTGGCTAATTAATCTAGTGAGCGGATGTGTGTGTGTGTGTGTTAGTGCTGAGCAATTAACCACATTTTTGTTATCGAAGTTGGTTAAATTATTTGAATTCCATTTTGTTACGTTTTTTTTCTGTGAGCTTGATGTGCAGTTTCTGCAGAGATAAATCAGATCAAGTCTGAACTGTGCAATATAGTAGGGAGTTGTAGTTTCCAACAGGCCAAAATTCTACATAGTTTAGTGCAGAAAACGTGGTAATTTCAATTACCCGAATCCATTACACCCCCGCTTAAACTTATCCGGTCTGTGGACCGGACAGAGAGAAGAGAGAACATCGAGAGGGATAGAAGCAGTTGCTTTGCAAGCCTGAAAATACATGATCTAAGTCGTGATTGATAGCTGGTATTCAGCAGTCATAAAGCCTTATTTACTTTGAAKAACTACGAAAATAGTGATTTTGTCAGACAGCATAGGCAGCAGCTCTATAGAGATGAGATAATGACTTGGAATGAAATAATAAAGGCATCAGATAAAACTAATATTTTGTTCAAGTAATGTGGATAAATGACGGTTAATTAATTTAGAATTGATACAGCATTCAACCCACATAATGCATAGTGCATTTAATGTAAAAACCGAGATCTGTGATTATTTCTTAATAATCTAACTGAAACCGAACCGACCTCAAAAAGCACTAATCCCTCAACACTATACTTACACCCCAACACACACTGTCTGTATGCCTGTGTAAGCCTAGTCAGTTGTACAACTGAATGCTTTCAACTGAAATGYGTCTTCCACATTTAACCCAACCCCTCTGAATCAGAGAGGTGCTGCCTCAATCGTCATCCACGTCTTCGGCACCCAGGGAACAGTGGGTTAACTGCCTTGCTCAGGACAACAGATTTTTACCTTGTCAGCTCGGGGATTCGATCCAGCAACCTTTCGGTTACTGGCCCAACACTCTAACGCACTAGGCTACCTGCCACCCCCAACGTCAAGCAGCCAAAGGCATCATCCTAATAGTATTAGCAACCCATGATAGTTGTTGCATCTTTAAATCCCCCATCTTTCTAACAGATATTTCCATCTCTGTCCATGAAACCGTTCCTATGTGCGGTGCGCATTTTAGAACGGGGTTTTCCCGCAAATTGCATTTTGGAACATTCAGGCATAGGCCTACTGCCGTGTGTACACCGCTGCACCAAAAATGGGAAGAAATAAGAGTTTGAAGCTAAACATTCTGATCTGTTCTATCAGTCCTATTAACTGACATGGCGTATACCCTCACTACACTACTTTGATACGTTTCAGTGGAGATTAAGAAGTGAGTATATGCAATGATCACTGAAAAATAAGTGGGTATACAGCGAATAGCTGCGTATACCCTCCACTACACTACTGCACAGGACACCATCATCCACTTACCCCAAAGCAGCTCAACTTACCCTGTCCCTATGCTCAACTTACCCTGCCCCCATGCTCAATTTACCCTGTCATACTAAATGGAGGGAGACAGATAAAGGTTTACTATGTTACGTCTATCCCAGAGTCCAGGTTGGCTCAGCCAACCCACCCCTTGCTGGGTCCCTCAATTCGGTTCTATATTTGTGTGAGATGTCGAGGGAGAGGATCACAGACAGACTCCCATTTTGGCAGGGTGAAGGGAATGAGGATCTGTAAATGTCCCTGCCCACCGTAGGTGTGTGGTTACCCAGTGTGGAGTGTGCGGAAGTGCAACATCAGTGAGCTAACATGTCTTGGGGCTGTGTTGGGCACAGGGGTGGTGATGCGGTGCGTAATGACTTCATAAACGTGCGCCACAGTCGAGCCACAGTTACACACTGAGAAGCTGTTTGTTGAAGTGGTGGAGTAGTGAAATGGTGGGCAAGGACTTCATCAACTCACTCCACAGTTTGGCCACAGTCTCACAGAACAGTGTGTCTGGGACATGGGGCGAATCGATATGGTGGCCTCATAACCATGCGCCACAATCACACATAGCAAACCAGTGTTAACGAGTGGTGGAGTGGTGGACAAAGGCTTAATAAACATGCATCAACAGTCCAGCCACAGACCAACACAGCAGCCTTACCTACCTTGAGCTGAGCTTCATTTAACCCCATTCACAGAATTCCTCACCAGTGGCTCAATTATGTTGCCTGATGACTCAAACGTAATTCTTCCGCTGCTCTATGTTTGCTACATAGAGTACTGGACTTCCATTGTTTAAATCATTTGTGGTGATGTCAAAATGAGGGGTGTTGTACAAATCAGTCATCAGTGATTGGATCATCTCTAACCAATCAAGATTATCAAAGCCAATGATGAATTTTCAAAACCCCTCTTTACCCACATGTGTTCTTGGCTCTGGCCCAACCCATTGGTTTCTGGGACCAATCAGAACGGTTAGAATGTGTTTGTGTTCTAGACATTCATGGGGAGGAACTCAGATTGCTGAAAAGAAACTAATGTCCGTGGGCATGGCATAGCGTTTGGCTGGAGCAAGGAGATTGGGTAGCCARGCAATCAATTCTGCCTAATAATAGTAATTAAGTAAATCTAATTTTACACAAGGAAAGTAACAAAAGGGAATTTGATCACAATTAACAATTGTAAAAGAAACAGAACATCGACCTAAAATTACTGTGTTTAGACAGCAATCCAATTCTGAGATTATTTCCACTAATTGGTCTTTTGACAGGGCCCGTTTTCCCAAAAGCTTCCTAAACATAGAATCACAGTGTTCATCCATCTCTCCTTGACCTTTGATCATTTCACAGCAAAGTTGACTACAAATACAAAGTTGACTACAAATACAAAGTTGACTACAAATACAAAGTTGACTACAAATACAAAGTTGACAACAAATGCAAAGTTGACARCAAATGCAAAGTTGACTACAAATACAAAGTTGAATACAAATACAAAGTTGACAATGTCTTTGCAGTTCTTACAAATAAACAAAGGATAAAAAGATGCTTAAAATGACTGTATTAAAAAAGAAAGCCTACCTACAGTATGGCTATAGGTCTATATATTTCAATGATGTTGAAATCAATTTCATGTTCATTGAATTGAGTTTTTTTTGGCTACAGTCTAATCTTTGCCTCAATTTATTTCATGATGTGTAGSCTAACGTGTGAAATGATGCCAAATCTTGATTTCGTGCATTATTTAGGGTAAGCATTAGCCACCTCCATATTTGCTGCCATACTGTAGGTGATAATATTTCTCTAGGAGCTGATCCTTCGTCAGTATTGTGGGATAATTCTAATGTTAATGTAAGATTTGAATGGAGAAAGCTGATCCGAGAGCAGCGCTGTCAATAAGATACTGTATGTTCATAATACCTTTTTAGTCTATTTGTGCAATGCATGACAGTAACAAAACCCATTTTGAATGTGAATACTAGCTGTGACTAGCTGTAGCTGTGATCTGGCTCTGGCAGGGCTCTGAAGTGGTGTGATACGACAGTTAAACTGTCACTGGGGGGAACTATAAATCTGCTGCTGAAGGTGAATGTAGCATGATGTTGCTGCTGCCACAGGTGTGTTGTCTGCCAGTTAGTTCCTCTGTATTCTACATCCGTCTGTCTACCGTATCTCACCCATCCAGAGGAGGCTGGGTCTACGGCTCTTGTAGCCGGACACAGTTGGCTGAGGCTAGGCAGAGTGAGTCAGCCAGTCGGGGATGTGTGTGTGTCTGTGTGTTGGGGGTGGGGGTGCTGTCACTTTGGCAACGCCGAGGCACATATTGCAGCAATTACCACAGCGGAAAAATGTTTTTCTGCAACATGCAATTACTACAGATTAAAGATTGCCTTCCTAGCATCAGAAGAACTCGCCAGAGAGAGGAAAATGGGCCTGTGTGTGTGTGCGTGTGCGTGCGCATGTGTGTGTGTCTGGGCATGTATATTTGCCTGTGTGTGAGACAGACAAAGAGACAAAGAAAGAAGATAAATTATTATAAGTCATACTAAAAACCTCAAAGGTGGATGAGTTGGTGCATTTATAGGGCAGAATAGAGATTAAGGTCATGGACAGTTATGTCCATCTTCCTCACCATGAAGCTAAATATTCATATTGGACGATAAACAAGTCTCGTGTTAAAGTGTATGATTTACCAACAACTAATAACAATATGATGTCAATGTATATGGTTCAAAGCCAAATCAGACATGGCAGTATAAGGGAGTTGATGAACCAACCTTCAGGTCAGGTCAGCAGTCCTCAACAATACATCATACTGGTTCCCCTAACTCAGCAAGACAGGACCCACAACACACACGCAACCAACTAGATCAGATCTCAACCAACTAGATCAGATCTCAACCAACTAGATCAGATCTCAACCAACTAGATCAGAACTCAACCAACTACATCAGAACTAAACAATGATCAAGATTCACCACTAGATCAGATCTCAACCAACTAGATCAGATCTCAACCAACTAGATCAGATCTCACCAACTAGATCAGATCTCAACCAACTAGATCAGATCTTCAACCAACTAGATCAGAACTCAACCAACTACATCAGAACTAAACCAACTAGATCAGAACTCAACCAACTATATCAAAACTCAACCAACTACATCAGAACTCAACAACTACATCAGACTCAACCAACTACATCAGAACTCAACGCAACTACATCAGAACTCAACCAACTAGATAGAACTCAACCAACTAGATCAGATCTCAACCAACTACATCAGAACTCAACAAACTACATCAGATCTCAACCAACTGGATCAGATCTCAACTAACTCAACCAAAACAAATGTGCTCATATAATAACACAGCTCCGTTTGTGACTTTACCATCAATAGTACTCTTAGTGGCTTTCCAATGAATAAACACCACACGCAACCACATCACAGCCTTCTGACTGTCATTGTGGGGCGAGCGTACCCAACAGAATGATGTGAGGGCGGACCGTATGGTGACATGGGAGTTCACAGAGAGAGACCCAGAGCAGGCCCCGGAGGTGTCCCCTTGAACTGCAACTAAAAGACGGGGTGACAGGGGTGGGGTTCTGACCACGGGGTTAACCCTACACACTGATCAGATATAAACCTTTAATCAAATTCATACGACTTTAAACTATTTCTTAACAAACTATTTATTTGATCGGGTTTTGATATAGAATGTCATGTGAGGTCACACTACAGAAAAGTCTATTGATCTTTGAATAAGTATAGTTTTCATGTTTCATGTTTCATCTAATTTAATTGCATTATTATGCAATTATTCCTATGTAGTACTTCACATTGTCTTTTATAAACATAACAGCCTTTATAAGAGCTAGACACATACTAGGGAGTATCAGAAAGGGAGTATATGAGTGCTACTACAGAACATACAGCACAATCACCCCTAGTCCTGTCTGCAGCAGCCCCTCTAGAGGAGAGGGACACATAACTCTCTGTTCTGTCTGTCTGTCTGTCTGTCGTCTGTCTGTTGTCTGTCTGTCTGTCTGTCTGTCTGTCTGTCTGTCTGTCTGTCTGTCTGTCTGTCTGTCTGTCTGTCTGTCTGTCTGTCTGTCTGTCTGTCTGTCTGTCTGTCTGTCTGTCTGTCTCACTCACTCTCTCTGTCGCTTTCTGTCTCTCCGTCTGTATCTTATCTCTCTCTCTCTCTCTCTCGGTCTGTCTTATCCTCTCTCTCTCACGTTCTCTCTCTCCATCTGTCTCTATCCCTCTCTCTATCTCTCTCTTTTTCTCTCTCGCTCTCTCTCTCTCTCTCTCTTTCTCTCTCTCCGTCTGTCTCTCTCTCTCTCACTTTCTCTCTCTGTGTCTGTCTCTCTGCCTTTCTTCTGTGTCTGTCTCTCTCTGTGGGTGTGTCTGTCTCTCTGCGTCTCTCTGTGTCTGTCTCTTTCTCTCTCTCTCTCTCTGTCTACTCTCTCTGTGTCTTTCTCTCTGTCTCCCTCTCTCTTGTCTTCTCTTATCTCTCTGTCTCTCTCTCTGTCTCTCTATCTTTCTCTGAAACACAGAACGTGTGATCATAATCAGTATCTTCATGTACATACTGTACATTATTTGATACATGATGTATAAAACAAGGAAAGGGGGACACGTTAAATGTCTCTGAGTGTGTTGATAACAGTGATAATAACAGTCATCTGACTTGAAGGCCTCTTCGTCATGACTAATGTCTTTACTCAGTTAGTTACTGTATAGCTAGCTGTCCTTTAGTGTGCATGAATAAAGTGTTGCAGCACCCAGAGACAAGACAGAGACATCCCCCAACAGCCATTATTTTACTCAATTGATTCAGAGGCCTTTAATAAGCCCTTGGCTACACTCTGCACCTTTTARAACATGTAGGCTGTGGATTAAAGATGCATGAGCTGAATGTGCTCATTGTCTGAGTCTACAACTACACTATTTCACCTAATCACACTTACATAGTAATTAGCTGCTGGTTTCGGAGATGTTACAGACTCATTCATCATTGTATGTGATATATATTATATATCTGCTTATATTTATTTAACTTGAATTTAACCAAGGAGACACATTGAGACCTAGGTCTCATTCACAAGCGTGCCCTGGGAACAGTCATATCAGCACACAAACAATTATATACAAAATGCACAAAATATACACAATATATACATACACGATACACTATAGCCATTATAATCAAATAAAACASATTCATCACTATAAAAATCCTTAACCAATTCCCTAAATTGACCCAGGGACACCAAATCATCCAAACGAAGTGCGAACTGGAGACTGTTCAACATATGAGAGGCCTGATATGAAAAAACAGATCTCTCGAACTCTGTGGATAACCTGAAATTCTACATTTCAACAAGATGGTTAAGTATGTTGGAAGCTTGCGGAGTATATGAATCCCGAACTTTCTCAAGAATCACAGGGACACACTCTTTTCATGCCACTTTGATACAGCTACGACCGGAAGTGATTTTCTTAGCAGGTTAGGAGAGCATTTTCTCTGATCATAACCCTTTTCCTAATCTTAACCTTATTCTCCTAACCTGCTACGTTAATTCTCCTAACCTACTATGGAAAAAGTCACTTCCGATCATAGCTGTATCAAAGTGGCGTAAAAATAATGTTTCTGAAGAATCACATGCTGTCACGATCGCCGTAATGTGGATGAAGAGAGGAGGACCAAGGCGCAGCGTGATAAGAATACATTATTCTATTTATTTAACGAAACGAAGAACACTTAAACAAACTATGCAAAACAACAAACGAACGTGAAGCTATATATTAAACAAGTGCATACACAGGAAACTTACACATAGACAATAACCCACGAAATCCCTAAAGAATATGGCTGCCTAAATATGGTTCCCAATCAGAGACAATGATAAACAGCTGCCTCTAATTGAGAACCAATCTAGGCAACCATAGACATACAAACACCTAGACTAGAAAACACATAAACATACAAAACCCCTAGACAAGACAAAACACATAAATCCCCCATGTCACACCCTGACCTAACCAAAATAATAAAGAAAACAAAGATAACTAAGGCCAGGGCGTGACACATGCGTATACTTGAGTGTAGGTGATTCAATTTCTGATTTACCCAAAATTAGTTTTAAGTCTTTAAAAAGGAAAGTTAAAGTGTTTAATCTCATTATTAAACGAGTAGCCTGGTGCTCATATCTGAATCAGCTAACTGGAAGTTGATAAGATGAGGAGTAATTGGCTTTAGATCAATTAAGAACACATAAATATGCTATGATAAAAACTGCCAATGTGGTTTTTGATGGTCTACATCAAAACGGACAACAATGACCACCAACTGCGATGTGCTGACACATTATGTAATCATCGTTTGAGAAAGCATCAGCAATCGGAGCTCAGAACCCCCATACAAAACGAAACAATCTTTACCCAGTCTCTCTGAAGCATTACTTTTCAAAGTCTCTCTATAGTCTGTGTGTAAACATCCAAATGCTAGAATATGATTTGGCTTTGGGACGAGGGACAGAATGCTTTGATGACTTACATCATGCTTGGAATACTAACCACTGACACTCTTGTCATATCAAGCAGCAGAAGTCCATTTCATAGCAAAGTTTATTTTTTTAAATATAGCAGCATTTCAAGTCTACCACAGAATTCACCATTGATACTGTACAAAAAAATATCCTGAGCACAGTTGTAGAGCTCATTTAATCCAAGAGATATAAAAGTCAATTTCATAGGAGTCTTCCATTCAGAACACTCATATTTCCACTGAGCAGAAAACCCCCGGCTGAAATAGGAGAAGACACTTTTCGGAAGGAATGCGTTCGGTGGGTTGAGGGTCAGGCTTGTTCTGTAATTTGTGAATGTACAGAAATGTGCGACCGCCACAGCCACTAAAGATAGAAATCTTTGTCTTATGTCATCGTTTAACCTCAAACTATTTCTGATTGCTCCATAGCCCCATTTTTCTAATGAAAAGCACCCCTCCAATGGCACATGTACACACGTCTGTAAATATCTCATGGGTTTATGGGGTTACTGGGGTTCATATTGAGAATTAACATTTCACGTTTGTATCTCCTCACATATCTGAAAGTRTCTCCCCATCCATCAAAACCTGTTTGAAGTGGCATCAGACATATGAAATATGATGGGTGGTGGGCATGGTGGGCATGGTGGAGTCAGGGGTAGGTTTACAACTAACAGGCTTGTTGTGTGTTTTTTAGCGAATGGGGATGATGTTCTAACTATTAGCTTTTACATTCTGCTTCATTATCAGCCAAACCATATGAAAATGGAGAGGAAGAAAACGTTGATACTCTCTTTGATATGCCATGATTTGGGGTGTTGGTTGGCCTCTGCAGGGCAGGCAAGGCAGGCTTAACTAGGCTCATTTTAAACCAGGCCTCAAGTGGAAAAGAAAAGGCAAATGCTCTTTCATTTGAAAACCTGTAGTTCCTCACAACATAGAGATAGCATGGCTGGAGGTGTATATGCCAGCGCACAGGTCATAGKAAGAGTTAATATGAATTTGAGAAGGAAACTTCTCATATTCATAAGGAATCTATTAATTTTGGTTGGAGCACTTTTTATCCTTTCCTACTCTAACCCTCCAAACTCTTTCCATACTGGAGGCCTGTAGTGTTTATACTGGGCCTATAGAGGCTATAGCTGAAACCTCTGTGTTTTAAAAGTAGAGGGTAAAAWCGTCTAGTACGTGAGGTTGGCCTGGGGTATCAGATATCGTCCAGGAGTTCTGCATTCGGTTGAGCTGAACCCACTCGAATCATTAAAAATCGTTCAGGGGCACGACGGGCTCCGTCCTTAGTCTCTGTGCGGCTGAAACCGTAGAAACTGTCTGTTGAAACGTAGGAGTCTAAATAAGACAGGCGCCCGAAGCGCGCATTACCGCTGCGCAGGGTAGTCGGTCGTGTGGTCAGATATTAATAATGAACAGAGGCAGGAGGACGAATGAAATATCCCCGATGTATTTGTCCCACTAGCGGACAATGATAGGCGATACTTTTGAAGACAGTAGGTCCTGAAAATGCGCCCTGCAGCTTCAGCTAACAGCATATACATTTTATGATAATTGCATTATTATAAGTTTACAACAGTTAGTTACTCTCTAATTACTTAGATATAAACTCAGAAGATTTTAGGCATAGTATTTTATAATTAGAAGAACGATCTGTTTTAGACACATGTCCAGTGTTCTCCAAAAGGCACATGCCTTGATATTTGCGGTCATTCAGTGCGGTTGTAGCAATTAAGAATTTCACATTCTCTCCTCATAAAGAAACAGGCTTGCTGACAGCTCGCCCAGTTGAGGTCTCACCCCACTATGCAGTCTGCACTCTACAGACAACAGCCTAGCAAATAAATGTATAGACTATGGCTGTGATAATTGTTATCAATACGTTTGGCGCCAATTCGTGTTGTTAAAATATGATTTCAAATGGCTTCCCTCCTAACGGTCTCCGCGTGCATGAAGAGTATATAATCTCCTCATCAACTCTCCCCACAAGACTCTGGCTTTATCTGTCTGACTGACATCAGTATAATAAAGAAAATGAAGGGTAAATCTAAACCCACTCCCTTCCCTACCCAACCCACTCCCTCCTATCTAAAATAAACAAAAGCACACACACTTTGCATATTCAATAGAAATAGGGGGAAAATATATACGGGTCATTTTTTCCTCAGGACCGTAGACTAATGATTGTCAATCAGGTATAATTATATATCAAACACGTACCTAAATGAATTCAATAAGGCATTATAGACTTAGATAGCGCACCAATGCAATATTTGGGAAAATTGAAGACAAACAAATAAGTACCCCACACGTGCTTTGGTAGGTAAGTTATAACATTTTACTTCAATGACTTTCAAGGCATTATCCGATCCCATGATGTGTTTTATGTTATTTATTTCTGACAATAGGGMCTAATTCTGATGGGAGCGGTTTTTAATGGGTTTGTGCATCTCACCACAAAAAATAACCCCAAGAATCAAATGCCTCTTGATCCAATAAACAAGTTATCCACAAATATTTTACATTTAAAACGTCCCCCCCTCCCCTCTTTTTTCCCCACAATTAATATGTAAGCTAATCTATAACGAATGTGATTGTAGATAGCCTGATCTTCTTAATGATTTTCTGGGCCTTTACTTATATATGTTTACTAAATAACTGCTCTTTGATATATAGATGGGCTATACAGTATGTCATGTCTTTGTTTATTCAATAATTTATTGTGTGTTGGACAAAACAGCAAATATATAATAATAATAATAATAATAATAATAATAATTCATTTAATTTGTAAAGCGCTATTGTCACACCCAAGACGTGATGTAATGTAATGTAATGTCTCCATACATCTGTGGAAAAAAATATATAAATGATTTCCTAATCGAGGCTATATAAGAGTAAAACAGTGCATGGTACATTTATTCGTAACTTGTTAAGAACCTAAAAGGTGGCATTAAACGAATAGAAAATTGAGTGGTTTTATTTTGCATTTTAAGCCTACTAGTAGATGCCT
This sequence comes from Salvelinus sp. IW2-2015, assembly GCF_002910315.2. Classification (NCBI taxonomy): domain Eukaryota; kingdom Metazoa; phylum Chordata; class Actinopteri; order Salmoniformes; family Salmonidae; genus Salvelinus; species Salvelinus sp. IW2-2015. The sequence goes on from NC_036849.1 coordinate 21,281,672, forward strand.
ACTTCAATGCAGAAAAGAATGGAACGGACGAGCAGAATTCCAGCACATGGGTCAATTGACAAAAAAAACTTGACGCTCGACACAGGTAGGCTTAATAATTGTCGTCTAGGACCCACGTTTTGTCGTCTTGGAGCAAGCTAGTATGTAGTATATATGTTGCTTTTTCAGATTTTCCCTGATGGTACAAATGCCGTTTCTCCCTCCATACCCCTTCTGTACTAAGGCAGGTCCATTTGGCAAAGACAAATGCGCCAACTAGCGTCTGTGGGCCATCATTGCATGGGAACGAGTAAACGGGGTGTGCCGTTTCATGTGCCATACACTGACTAACCTATTAAATGATGGAATTCCAATTAATATTTGCCTGTGGTTAATGTATTTTGGCAAAATTGTAGTTGTTATGTAAGCCTATGGAGGAAATTGCTTGTATGCTTTAATTYGTTTTCATTTGGTGTGATCGAATCATGGTGATAACACAATTATATATAATTATAAATATTAACAAATATGCACCTATGCATATTACGTAAAATGTATAGGCCTATATTATTAATGTATACGCATCCTTAGCCTAATTTATTCTAATTCCTTGGATATAGGAACAAATAACATATTAAAAAGAAAAGAAAAAAGAAAAATAACAAAAGCATATTGATAAATATGTATTCCACATATTTTGTGAGTAGGTGTCTAACCCCAGCAGCACTACAGTTAATGTAATGCAGCCTAAGCCTATTGGGCCTACTCTCAATTACGTGATACTAAACAACAACAAAATCATCCGGTAGATGCCTTTGGCTTTGACGTTCTCTGAAAACTCAAGGGTGAATTGCATAAGGGACAATAATGGGAAAATCATAATAAATTCACAACTCATATTGATAAATAAACCATAGTTATGTCATTTGAAAGGTGCATGAACCCCTAAAATGATCAATAGCTCATTACGGTTGATTGACAATTCTGCATTCAGAAATAGCCTATTGCTTTTCGTAAAAACAAATAGGCTAAGGGTATAGGCCCATAATAAGATCATATAGCTGCATTATATGACTGGCCTATTTTCCCTAAAGACGTTGGTCTCTTCTGCAGTCACCAAATACATGTGTATGCTTGAATTATTGTTTTCTTTTCACTCTGTATGTAAACGCACTGCGGTGATGTACTAATATAGGCAGAATGCATTATGTGATTCTATTTATTCAAAAAGTGGTTGCCTATATTATTTTTGCTGATGTCATATAAAGAAGGAAGAGGGATCAGTCATAACACAGAATGTGTTTTTTWAAATCTTCAATTAACAAATAACTTTTGGGGGGAATTATAACTGGTTCACCATTCAGGTGAGAACAGTTGCTATAACTTTAAGTATAAATATAGTCTAACTGTGCAAAACATTATAACATCTAATGKAGATACATAATGTAGAAAAGCACAAATAGATAGTATATTATTAATAATGTATCGTGTGTGTAAGGCAGAATAAGCAGAGAGCGCTTTCACTTCGCCTATATTCCGAAGACTTTGATTGGTCTAATGAAAGCCCAACCCAGGCGACTCATTGGTGGAAGTTATCGCCACACTCGAACCACTAACACTAAAATTACTTGAGTAAATAATATCACAGCACTCTTCACTCTCGCACCACCACTCACTCAAGCGCGTCTTTGTTACCTTCAAGTGCGTTAACTACAGCAAAAGGACTACATTTATACAGATATTCAAGATTATTTCAACGTAGCGACAGAATAGTTTCAAGAAAATAGTTTTTGGATCTCGACTTACTTTTTAGTTTCATTAAGGATAACCGGTGGCAGGACATGTGATACGGATGAACAAAAAACATTGAATATAAAGAAACTTCACATGAAACCATCGGACTTCTGCGTCTTGTACTTCGCGTTGAGAACTGTGAATGGCTGAGTAGCCTCCATACTCTGTTGTAGCTAGCCTACTTTGTTGAGTAGGCAACATCTTCAGTGTGTGCGGCGAGGTCTGGCGAGACCCAAAAAGCCCAATTCAATCGAAGGAACTCATTCAGTCACCGAAGGTGAAACAAGATATTTGGAAAATTCTGCTATAAAGTTGAAGCCCTAACAAGGAGCACTCGACTCGTCAGCTTCCGTGAATATTGCAAACGATTGGATTTCATAGTTTTCCTTTTCACTGGACGTTATTAATAATTGTATATTTTTGCGTTTGTCGATCAGTCGATAGATTGTTATTAATGTTTCTCATTGTATAGATATTTATTTTGTAATATGAGGCCAAAATCTTATTGCGGGCGGGCATCGTATTAAATGCTGAATAGTGCAGATAGAGTGTAAGCCTTATAGGCAACCAGAACAGAGCACTGTGGAAAAGAGGTCAGATCTAAGTTTGCGGTTTCGTGGTTTTGCTGTAGTCAGTGAGAAGCAGAAATCAACTCGATGTTTCTCATGCAGCTACATCCTGAGCAGATGATATAACACGCAAACATTCAACTTTATCGTGTCTGCAAGATAAAAAGTCTCTTCACTCACTGGACAGTTCAGGATTTATTGTGATAGATTAACCGGGGGAGCTGCGTGCGCTCAGCTCCATCATCGCGTAAACCGCTGGAATTGACCGAGACCAAAGGAACAAGTGTCAGAGAGCGGGAAAAATACATATATTCTCCAAAAAAAGAGCCCTGAACACTCGTCAAAACCCCTCGAGAAGTGGCCTTGACCAACGCTGTTGTGATGCATATTCCCGTAGACCCTAACACCACCAGACGGTTCACACCGCCCTCCACGTCGTTCCCCTGCAGCAAGATTGGAGACGGCAGCGGGACCATGGGCACCCCTGGACCACTGAGGACACGACCCGAGGCCAGGAATGTGGTGGACGTCCTGTCAGACCACGCTGGCGAGCTGGTCCGTACAGACAGCCCAAACTTCCTCTGCTCCGTGCTGCCCTCACACTGGAGGTGCAACAAGACACTCCCTGTGGCTTTCAAGGTAAGGTAAATTATGCATAATTACAAATGGGCACTTATGAAGTAATGACCGACCTAATGATGTATTACTGTAGGCTACTGCAGAAAAAGCGTAAAATACAATTTTTTAAGCTTTCTTGTGTATGCTTCATTTCGCTAACAAGGCAGTTACTTACATTAGTAGGTCTATTACAATTACTTTTACGCAGAGCCCTATTCTGTAATATAGGCCTAAATAATTGAATTAAATAAAGTTGTCAAAATTATAGTGGCCTGCCAAAGTGATAACTTGGCATAATTATCTTGTTTCTTTTTTGCATTGTACTTACTTGAATATGAGATTTAGAAAAGTGTTTGGATTTGCAAGAACTGCGATGACATACAATTAATCAACAATTAGCCAACAATATAGGCCCTAATACAAATAATGATCATTTAATAACAATAATTCTAATGATAACATATATTATTATACCTGGTAAGCTAGTTATTTTTAAATTGCTATTTTGAAAGGTTTTGCAATGCAGAAAAACATATTTAGGCCTATATTACGAAGCAATGAAATTATGCTACATTGAACGTTATCAATTATATTTATACACCAGGACGTGAATAGAATTTGTGGCCTAAAAGTGTAATATTTAGAAAAATAGACAAGCCTATATCTATTTGATTTGTATCATATCCACGTGTAAAAAAATGCTTGATTAGATCGCATAGGCCTACTTATTTAATGAGGAGTATTTGCAAAAATTATTTGGGAAAGTGATTTGGATATAGGYCTATCAAATGTCAAAGTAATTTACATAGCTTTAAAATATTAGTGTTTGAATTGCAAGCTTGTTTCAAGAAAGCATCGTACCATGTAGTTGTAACCTAATAGCACAATAGTCCTATATATTTTGACCAAAATATTTGCTAACAATATCTAAAAGGCACATTTTTTTTATGGATTGGAAATCAGGTCTAATATTTATGTGTTTTATGGTGCGTTTTTTGATTCCACCGGATGCGGTTTGTTGCAGTCTGTATTTGGTTTAGCATGGTGACCCCGGTTGACCGCGTTGAGTTCTCACAGGTTGTTGCACTCGGTGATGTGCCCGAYGGGACTCTGGTCACGGTGATGGCGGGGAACGACGAGAACTTCTCTGCAGAGCTGAGGAACGCGTCTGCGGTGATGAAGAACCAGGTCGCCCGCTTCAACGACCTGCGGTTCGTGGGCAGAAGCGGACGAGGTGAGCAGAGGGAGTCACGCACCTATATCCTTAAACCATGAATAGTATTTGGCCTACTAAATGAAATCAATAACTAACATCGCATACAAAACACCTATCGGCATGCGTCATAGTTGCACTGACTTGCAAAACTTAGCCTGAGTAGATCTACTTTTGGTAATCTATTTTAAACAAAGAAAGTGATAAAATATTTTAACAGATAAAATAAAAGTGTTAGGGAATGTGAGAATCAGATGAATTCATCTCCCGGACCAATTATAGCTGCAAGACCGCACCATCATTGCGCAGGTATAATTATGGGGATTATCAATGTTTATTGGAACAAAAGAAAATCCAGAACACAATATGATTATTACATATTTTAAGATGTGGTTTGATCATTCTTTATCGACAAAGAGCAAAGCCCAATTTCAAATTATAGCCTAATGCTCAGCCAAGCATTGCCACAAGTTCTTTTTATAGGACTAGTCCTAATTGACCATCACGCACGTCCCCTTCAAAAGATGCTCGGGATAGTAGCAGCAGCATATATTCTACGAACATTGCACCATTGTCCAAATAAACACATCGCCTGGACCAGAATATTCAGTTCAAGGCTTGGCATTTCTAAAAGCTTGCCTGTTTACACTTCTAAAAACTAGTTCTCACATAGCTGACATTCCACCAGAACCAGAACCTTCTCGTATCCCTCTCCTTCCTCCTGGCCCTAGTGCTCACATATTTCCCTTAAATGTTACACTTTAAATAGTTGCAGACTGATGAATGGAAAACGCTCTAGTCTCTGAATTAAACGTACCTTTCATTTCTGTAGTCAATTACCCCACCCCAGGATTCCTTTCCCCCCACAGTCTCTTTAACAAGAGATGCCTTTTTATGAAAGCGCTGCTTCATAGCCTGGGACGAAAAACGGACCATTGCACGATCTCCCTCTCTCCCCTTTCATGCAGATGGGAGAGCTCGAGGAAGCTCGTGCAAGAATCTGCCTTGTTGAACAATAAACTGTCGCTGTAAGCCTTTTGGACAGTCTGGAATAGATTCTCTCAATAATTCAAATCATGCCCACATTTCAGCCCATCAAAGTGGTGGTCCCTTTAATTTACAAACTTAAAAGGGAGCCATATCAGGAGGCAATTTTAATTCAGCAAGCTGACTGTGGTGGTTATGAACAAAGTGTGTATGTTCCACAAAAATCTGTTTATTTCCACAATGAATTAACCAAGCCAGTAAACCCTCACACATGCTCTGGTTTGATGTTCCTCTTGAAACTCTGTGTTACTGATGCCCTTCACTAACCAAGGCCTTCTCTATTCTGTCTACCCTAGGAAAGAGCTTCACTCTGACCATCACAGTCTTCTCTGGTCCCCCTCAGGTGGCCACCTACCACCGTGCCATTAAAGTGACAGTGGATGGGCCCAGGGAACCCAGACGTGAGTACTTACAGGGTACATGAGAATATTTGTCTTGTTTTATCAGAAGTCAAATGTACTGCTCTCATGAGCTGTGTGTAGAGGGATTCACAGAGAGAGAGCGAAAGAGAGCGAGAGAGAGAGAGAGAGGCTATTCTTGGCGTAGGGGGTGAGAGAAGGGGGTGCCACCATTGCAGACTAAAAGAGATACATGAGTCATATGCAGATGATACAAGAAATTGTAGCCGTGTGTGTCCATGAGTATGTGTGTGTACTGTCAGTGTATGTGGGCGGATCAACAACAGTTGACCAGCAATTGTAATCAATGGGAGACAATGCGGTGTGTTCGGTGGTGCAGCAGTGTGTGTGTGGTATTAGGGGGTGGCGAGGGGCACTGTCAGAGGAAACTGTAAAGCGTATTAAGGCATAACCCGAGACCGCTAAGAGGAGCTGTGTCTCCAAGCCGCAAATACAAAACACTTGTGGCCTCACCCTGCTGCCTTTGGTCAGAGGGTCGTACCTGGTTGACCACATAAGTGGCTCGTTGACTTAACACTCTAAAGAGATGGTGAGCTGCCTGCTGTGAGCTGTGCCAGTGAGGTCCAATAGGCTAAAGCTGTTAGCTCCATCATTTGGGCAGTGATGCATATCAATGTGGTTTAATGTATGATCATGTGAAAGACTGTGGAGGATTGTGTTACAAGGATGAGTCAACCGCTACAGACTGCTGGTGTGTGTCTGCCCATGCTTGGCTAGGAGCAGTCAGACCAGAGCATTGGGATTAATAGGGATTAATGATCACTCCTGTTGAGATATCATGTCCACTATGGTTATACTGTGCAGGTTTATAGTGGCTGCTGTGGATGGGTTGATTGCTATGCTCTGTGCTCATGTCTGTTAAGGGTTTTATTTGGGATAGGGTGGAGTCAAAACAGACCAACTGGCCAATGCAGGTAGGCAGGGGGTTCAGGGTGCCACATGGAGGGGTATGGGGTTCCTAGCGAAGGACGAGGGGGCGAAGGGCGAGGGGGCGAAGGGCGAGGAGGCAAAGGACGAGGGGGCGAAGTGCGAGGAGGCGAAGTGCGAGGGGGCGAAGGGCGAGGAGGCGAAGGGTGGTGCATCGCCCCCCTGCCAGGCTGGAGGCTATTTGAGGAGTTGTTGGAAATGGAGGAGAACAGTGTGGAAAATGGGAGGAATAGTTCATAATATCCACTGTGTGTGTGTGTCTGCGCGTGTGTGTGCTTGTGCGTATGTGTGAAATGTGATAGAGTTGCTGGCTATGTCTATGTGTGTAGTAAAGGACAGGTTGTATGTGTCTGCATGCACTGCTGAAGCAAAAGAGGCACTCAAGCTGTGTGTCTGTGTGTGTTCCTGAATGCATGCACAAGTCAGTGTGTTGGCTTCCTGTAGTTGGAAATAACCCTGCACATACCGTAAAGCTGTCTCCTCTCTGTCTCTGTCTACATGTCATGTCTGCACTGAAGGCGTCAGTGTGGCCTCGCTTATTTAATATACACTCCGGTGGCCAGGCCCCATCCTGCTATAAAGTGACATTGTTTAATTTAGGGAAGGGGAATTTTGCTTTAAAAGAGTGGACTCTTAAATCGAGAACAGCACCACCACATTTGTATTTGATAATGAGAATCCTTATATTTTTTCCTCCTAAAGATTTTAGTATTTAAAAAAACAAACATTTAAAAACACACAACACAGATTGCCAGCCGACGATATCCTCAGCTAAAGTATGCACTACATGAGTTTAAGTGTACCATATGACTATCCCTCTATCCCTTTGTGAGATGAGCGCCCCCACCTTGGTTGGCCTGCAAACGTTCACCTGTCAGCTGGCTGGCTGGCAGAGCGGAGTGGGCTGGGCTGCTCAGGGCTTTACTGTAGCGCCTGCATTTGCATGGCTGCCAGGAGAGAAGCTGGCAAAGGAGGAGGGAAGTGCTTTTTTAATGTTTAACCTGACGGACAGGACTGAAGCTCCCCTGCGGCAATGATCTGCCAAACACACAGCCCTCATCTCACTCACTGATCAAAAACACATTCACACGTATGCACTTCGTCCCAAACACTGCCCTTGTTGTACAATAGGCCTTCAAGCAAAATCGTACAACGTGAACCAGTCTCTTTGATCAGAGCTCACCACCCTGTGCTTTCTGAGAAGCAGCTTTGTGTACGTCAATGCTCTGCATCAGAGAGAGAGAGAAGACTGCATCAGAGAGAGAGAGAGAGAGAAGACTGCATGAGAGAAAGAAGACTGCATCAGAGAGAGAGAGAGAGAAGACTGCATGAGAGAAAGAAGACTGCATCAGAGAGAGAAGACTGCATCAGAGAGAGAGTGAAGACTGCATCAGAGAGAGAGTGAAGACTGCATCAGAGAGAGAAGACTGCATCAAAGAGAGAATGAAGACTGCATCAAAGAGAGAATGAAGACTGCATCAAAGAGAGAATGAAGACTGCATCAAAGAGAGAATGAAGACTGCATCAAAGAGAGTGAAGACTGCATCAGAGATAGAGAGAGAAGACTACATCAGAGAGAGAAGACTGCATCAAAGAGAGAGAGAAGNGCATCAGAGAGAGAGAGAGAGAGAAGACTGCATCAGAGAGAGAGAGAAGACTGCATCAGAGAGAGAGAGAAGACTGCATCAGAGAGAGAGAGAGAAGAATGCATCAAAGAGAGAGAGAAGACTGCATCAGAGAGAGAGAGAGAGAAGACTGCATCAGAGAGAGCGAGAGACTTGTGATAGAAAGAGAGCAAAACGAGATGACTGAAGTGTTGAGACCCTCCCTGTCGCTGTCCCCCCACCCAACTCTCCCTCCCCCATCTCTCCCCTTTCCTCCCTGGGGAGTTCAGCTGAATTCATCTCCTAACTGTATTTAGCGTCCATTGTCTCTGTCTCTGTGATGACATCACCCGTCACATATCCTCAGAGGGGGAGGGGCTGTTAGTATTTATCTCACCCAGAGCGAATCCGTTCCTGAGAAAGATGAACTCACCAGATACAAGGGACACAGGGCTGGGCTGAGAACATACACGCCTGTGAAAAAACAGAGAAAAATGCCTGTTTGTTTGTAGCTCAACCCTAGGTGAGTGACAACATAGGCAGCCATGGTGGTCTACACTGTGTGTACTGTTGATAAACATGCACACAGACAGAGACATGCTGTGTATGCACATGCATCCATTCAGTCATCAGTGTTGGGGAAGCTACTCTGAAAATATAGTAGTTGACCAAACTACAAATGACTTCACACTGCAAGAACTTCAGCTACACTAAAGCTACCTTTAAGAAAAATATAGTTTAATGAACTAGTTACTGAGAAAAAGTAGTTCGCTACATACAAACTGCTGTGTGATAAATTATCCTATCTAAATCTGAAATGTCATAGACAACAAACTGCAAGAACAGATCTCTCTGGAGTCAGATGTTAATGAACAGAATATGTCATTTGGCCTATTAAACACAAAGACTATGTTTCATGTGAGAATTATAGAGGGCTGATGCTGAAAAAGAAAGGAAATTCTTAACTACTTCACCCATCTTTTCTTTTCTTTTTGGAAAAAAAGTAATGTGTATTTCAAGTTGTTAGCTACAACGCTACATGGCAAAACAGTTCTTTAACTACTGACAACTACCAAGATTAGAATTCAGTTCAACTATCACAAAGCTACTGCAAAATGTAGTGAAACTACTCCCCCACACTGTCAGTCATATCAGGCCCTACTACTGCATATCCTGTCTTTGTGATACTATCACACTCTTTCCCACACACAGTATTGTAGTGCTTCTACACTCTTAAAAAAGGGTTCCAAAAGGGTTCTTCGGCTGTCCCCATAAGAGAACCCTTTTAAGAACCCTTCTTGGTTGAGGTAGAACCCTTTTGAGTTCCATGTAAAACCCTTTCTACGGAGGGTTCTACATGGAATCCAAAAGGGTTCTACCTGGAACGAAAAAAGGTTCTACCTAGAACCAAAAAGGGTTCTCCTATGGGCACAGCCGAATAACTATTTTGGAACCCTTTTTTCTAAGAGTGTACAGAATCCACTTGAGCATTGTTGTGTTTTGTTGCCTATATTTATTGTGTTGGGGTTCAGAAGGTTGAGGGAGGGGGTGGGGAGAGGGGGTTTGATTTGGATGTGGCACGCAGACTGTACAAAGTATGCAAATAGACAAACAATGACATTGGCTGTGTTATTTTTCTTCATGGCACAGTCTCTCCTCATAGTAAACAAAGAGAGGTGTGTGTTAATGTGTGTATGTGCACACAGCTGTTTGTGTGTGTGTGGGTGGTGTTGTGTGTGTGTGTGTGTGTGTGTGTGTGTGTGTGTGTGTGTGTGTGTGTGTGTGTGTGTGCACCTGCCAGGTGTGTCCATCTCTTAAGTCAGCAGCTCGGCCACGCCTATGCTCCACAAATCACATGAAAGGCTCGCCCTCGATGCCAATTGCTCTCTCGAAGGCCACTTTGATGTTGAAATGGAGACGGGTGTTTTTGGAAAAGCCTACAGCGTATCAGTGCCAAAAGATAAAAAAGTGTCACGTCCGCCTGAAGTGGGGTGCTTTCCTGCCTAACCACCTAGCTAGCCCAGCCATCCTCACTAAAACTCCCAGATGCACAACCTGCAGACATGGTGACATAGCAGCAGAGCTGATGTCAAAGAGGAAGACTTCAGAGAAAAACACCTAATTAAAGATGTGATGTGGAATTGGACATGGGCCGTTAAAATATATAAAGGACGCATATTTATGAGGCAAATCGTGAGATCTTATGGTTTCCCAAAAATGTCACTATGTTGTTTGGATGACCTGAGGCGACGGCGAGGGTTCTCTCTGGGCTCAGTCTCTCCGTCACACTTGACTTCTGCAATTAGAAACTGAGCAAATATTGTCTGACTGATAAATCCCCTGGAATGCGGTCTGTAAGTTGAATACGTTTTATTGGTTTCAGAGGAAACTTATATTCTGGGATAAACATTCACATTAGTCTGACTAGGTACAGGAGTGTAGCAAGAGGGAGCTGTACTACCATGTATACAGTGACTCTGCTATATTACTTCAGTCTGCTAGGGTCCTCAGCCATCCAGGTAGAGGCATGAGGTGAGGCCTGTAGAGCCATGGCATGATTAGGACCTTCATTAGTGGAGAGGTAGGGCTGAGAGGGCAGATGTGATTACTCTTTGACCCTGGCTGCTGTGACCCATAGCCCCATCAGCACCCTGTACAACGCCCTAAAGGGAAACACTAGGCCTCAGCTCCCCCCAAACCCCTCACCTACCCCAAAATCCTCAACTACCCCAAAACCCTCACCTACCCCAAACCTCTCAACCTACCCCAAACCCCTCAGCTACCCCAAACCCCATAGCTGAGGGGGACGAGGACGGGGGGGGTTAGTGGAGTTTGGGGGGGGTAGCTGAGGGGTTGGGGTAGTGAGGGGTTTAGAGGGGTGGTACTGAGGGGTTGGGGTAGTTGAGGGGTTTGGGGGTGGTAGCTAGGGTTTGGGAGGGAATGGGGGGGGGGAGTGAGGGGTTTGGGGTAGTTGAGGGGTTTGGGGGGTAGGCTGAGGGGTTTGGGGGGTTGGTGGTAGTTGAGGGAAGGTATGGAGTAGTTGAAGGGTTTGGGGTAGTTGAGGGGGGGGTTTGAGGGGTAGTGTGTGATTAGGGTTGGGGTTGCTCCAGATTCTCTATGGAGAGGGAGAAACCTTCCAGAAGGACAACCATCTCTGCAGCACTCGCACCATCAGGCCTTTATGGTAGTGGCCACACCCCCCCCCCCAAAAAAAAGAAACGGAAGCACTGGCTCATACACGGCTATCATTACAGCTCTGGTCTTGGAGTTTGACCAAATGCCACCTAAAGGACTCTCAAGGACCATGAGAAACAAGATTATCTGCTCTGATGAAACCAGATTGAACTTTTTGGCCTGAATGCCAAGCGTCCACGTGTGTATAAGTGCAAAAGTTAGAACGTAGCAAGACTTCTATTCCCCTACGGTGCAAGCGGCAGTGTCGGTTGCAGCATCATGCTGTGGGGGATGTTTTCAGGGCAGGGGACTAGGAGACTAGTTAGGTTCGAGGGAAAGATGAATTAAAGGCAAAGTAAATATCCTTTGAAAAACGCTGGCTCCAGAGTCTGAGCGCAGGACATTCGCAGACTGGCAGGCGAAGGTCATCCGTATTCCAATGAGCCCTAACACACAAGCCAAAAGACAACGCAGGAGTGGCTTCGGGAGTTCCACATGTCTCTGGAATGACTTGAGATGGCCCAGCCAGAGCCATGTACTTGAATCAGCCGATTCTGGAGAACAAATCGCTCTGTAGACCTGAAATGGCTGTGCAGCAACGCTCTCCAACCCAACCTGACAGAGCTTGAGAGATCTGCAGAGAAGAATGGAGAAACCCCCAAATAAAAGGGTGTACCAACTTGTAGCGTCATACCCAAGAAGGACTCGAGGCTGTATCGCGGCCAAAGCATGCTTCAACAAAGTACTGAGTAAAGGGTTCTGGAATACTTATGTAAATGTTATATTTCAGTGTTTTTGTTTTTATCAAATTTGCAAAAAAAATTCTAAAAAACGCTGTTTATTGTTTTGCTTACGTCATTATGGATATTGTGTGTAGATTGGGGGAACAATTTTAATCAATTTTATAATACGGTCTGTTACGTAACAAAATGTGAAAAATTCAAGAGGTTTGAAACTTATTCTGAATGCACTGGTAAAGTTATTTTTCAAATTCCTATATTAAGGCAAACAGAGTGGCAGCCATTGTCTTTTCTTTTTTGGAATAATCCAGGGGGGCACACTTTCCAACATTCAGACATAATTTTAAAATGAAGCATGTGCATGTCTTACTGAGGTCCACATGATCAGAGGCAGTAGGGATGACCAGGGATGTTCTCTTGATACATGTGCGGTGGAATTGGACCATTTTCCTGTCCTGCTAAGCAGTTTGTAAAATGTAACAAGTACTTTTGGTGTCAGGGGAAATGTATGGAGTAAAAACGTGCATTAATTTTCTTTAGGACTGTAGTTGAAAGTAAAACGTAATAAGTTTCAAAAAGATAAATAGTAAAGTACCAGGTACACCAAAAGAATAAACGACTTAAGTAAGTACTCACACCCACTGCCTCCTTTTTACAATATTTCTACTGTCCCCCTTCTGTGTCTTTCTTCGAATAAAAAAATGCAGTTTATTTGTCGTCATTTTCTTGAGCGAAACCTTCAGAATCTCTTCATGGTCTATCCCCTTTGCCATCAGGAGAACTGTTGAAAGCCTTGCTACAAGCAGCAAACGCAAACATAGCCGTGGTTCCTAGTCAGTGGATCGAGAGTTATATGACATGGTCTGGACACAGGGGACAAGTCGAATACAGTGACTCGGATCTATAGCCTGAAAGCTGTGGTTGATTTGTAGAAGGCTTGGGCTCAACATGCTTGGGCAGAGCGTGGTAGGACTGGGCTTTCGGCCTTTCGGATACACGGTACCAGATCAGATAGCCTGATAAGGTGTATTGCATGGGGTACTTGGGTACAACCCAAATGAGAATATAGAACCCTGGATTGCTGATGCTATGTATTAGCCAATTAGAGGCTTTTGAAGGCCACCTGTCCCATTATTGGCACTCCCCAGAAGGAGCAGTCCTCCATAGTAATGAAATTATTTAGTATTTCAATTAAATACAACATGTACATGGATTAAGTGTTTTTTTTGTTGCAATGGACGTAACATAAAAAAAAAAAGAATGTTCTTATATATTTTTAACATTTTTATGTTTAGCTCACATGCATACAATTTTAAATAACATTAAGGAGTGGTCCTGCTTATATAATAAAATGTGGCAAAAACCAATGTAGACATATGATATGTTTATTATGAATGCCATTTCGTGAATAGCTTCCAGAACATAAGTATATTTTTTTCAATGGACGCCAAATATGGGTATGGCGTTGAGGCTTTAAAACAGACACCACCCTGTCTGTATCAGTGGTAAATATACAGGTAAATAATTGGGACAACCCCATGGCTGTAATCTAAATAAGGTGACTCCCTTACCCAGATCTCTCATTTCAAAAATTTGGATAAAACCTATGTCAATGAAAAAATGTTTTTAAATGGAATTAGAATTAATTAATTTGTCCCTGTTCTGGTCCCACAGGTTTTCTGGTAGAGGGGTGATTGATGAAGAAACACGAGATGATTGTTCAAGACTAGTATATGAGAAGTGTGAGGATGGGTTTATTGATAGTAATGTACACAACTACAGAATATTTTTATTTTCCCATTCTTCATCTCACCAAGGTCTTTCTGCTCTCCCATGAAACAGCCTGAGTTTGTGACTGTGTGTTCTGGTTCAGCTTGCTGGGAAAGGAGAACAGTCCAAGATTATCAAAACGATTGTCAGAAGGTTGGTGTATGAAGTAGTGTACTTGTGATGACAGTAATGTTTTTATGTGGCCACCCTTAATTGGGGAGGACGAGGTTCATAATTAATGTCTGGAACTGAAAAAAATGGGAATGCGATAAATGAACACATCTAGACATCATGGAAGGCATGTACCAAATATTTGTTTTTGTATTACTAACTCAAGATAGACTAGAGTCCTATTTCGGTGCCAATGTGTTGAGTCTTATAAATAATCATTAGTGGCAAGAACCAAAGCAAGGAGGTGGCAGAACCCAGAACAAGCTATGGGCAGAGGAGCCCTATTGGCGCGTTCTAGCATTATTGTACATATTTATGTTAGGGGATTTACGCTGATTCCATAAAAAGTGCGCTGTGGACATATTCGCAATTCGCCTTGCACTCCTTAACGACCACCATTGTTTTACACTTTGGCAAAGAGTAAAGTTACACACTTAGTCCATTCTATTCGTGACATATTTTAGTTTTGGGAATTAGGGAAAACCGTATTGAGATCAAATGCTTATCGAGGGATGAAATTGCAGAACGTAATCGGCCCAAAATTCCATCTTGCTCTATCTTCTCCCACATGCTGGCCACTGGGTTCACGTTCCTATCACCGTGTATGTGGTGGGAGATGTAGGAGAAAGCAGGATGCTTCAATTTTATGATCATCCGGGGAAAGTGAGTCTTAAGTCAGTGGTTCCATATTGTAGAAAACTACCCCATTAGTCTGTCCCTTAACCAGACATTGGTCCACATTTATGCGACTTGTGGTTTTCAATCACGTGGGACGCGCTCTACGTGGTGAACACTTCCGTAGCGCTTTCCTGGTTGTAAACTGACGAAAATTTGGAACGTCCGACAACGAAATATGGAATCTGCAAAACTTCAACAACAATCTTAAGTAAACCAAGTTCTAAAAATGTTACTTCCCAACAAACCACCATAGAGCTTAAACAATGCATATGATGCGCAGAGTAATTTCTCCATAATTTTAATGGCAAATTAGGAGTTACTTAAAGCAATGGTTGTAGTTTTCTCAACTTCCGCACGCGGGCCTGCCTTTGGTGTTCTGTCTGTGCGTGCGATTGGGGGACTCATACAGCAGTGAGTCTTCTTGTCTTGCTAGCGTAAGCTTCACCTAAGCAACCCTTGAGATACCTCATACGTTTTGGTACTTAATGACTGATTATCAAAAATATTTTAGCCGAACAATATTTTCACTCATCTTATCCCAATGTCTTGGTATTGCGTCTTCGAAAACTCAGGCAGACGTTGTAGATGTCTAGTGTAGACTAGGCTAGTTATAGTGAGTGGCTAGCTAAGCTTAGTAGGTAACTAGCTAACGTTGAAGCTGGCATGAATATTTTCATCCAGTTTTCAGACATTATTGTAGGTTAATTAGAGCACTGAAAACTGTACTACAGCTTTTTTTTTTTAACAGGCCTGTGAAACGTATTTGCAATAGTCAGCTAAAACATAGGTTATCTATCCAATCGTCAGATGAACCCATTACTGCATTTATCATTGTTGCGTGGTGGGTGTGAGCTTTTAACAAGCAACGTTATAACTAGCTTGTAGACCCTCACTCCAGGGCAGCTTTAACAAGCTATGCTAGGTAGACTCTCACTTCCAGGCAGCTGTAACAAGCTAGCATAGGTAGAACCTCACTTTCCAGGCAACGTTAACGAAGGCTAGCTAGGGTAGACTACTGCGATTCTTTCCAGGCAGCTTTAACATAGTGACTGAGCTACGGTAGGACCCTCACTGTCCAGGCAACGGTTAACAAGCTAGCTAGGTAGACTCTCACTTCAGGCAGCTTTAACAAGGCTACTAGGTAGACGCTCGACTTCCAGTGCATGCTGTTAACGAAGCTGATAGGTAGAACCTCACTGTCCCAGGCAACGTTAACAAGCTAGGTCTTAGGTAGACTCTCAGCTTCCGCAGCTTTAACAAGCTATTTGGCGTAGCGGAAGACCGCTCACTTCCAGGCAAACGTAACAAAGCTAGCTAGGCGTTAGTACTCTCACTTCCAGCAGCTTTAACAAGCTTGAGGCGGAGGGTAGAACCTACACGTTCCAGGCAACGTTAACAGAAGCTAGCTAGGGTTAAGATACTCGTTCACTTCCAGGCAGCTTTACTCAGAAGCGGCGGTGTGTGGCATAGCTAGTAGAACCCTCACTTCCAGGCAACGTTAACAAGCTAGCTAGGTAGACCCTCACTTCCAGGCAGCGTTAACAAGCGTAGTCATAGGTATGAGAGCCCTCACTTCCAGGACAAGCTTTAGGCAAGCTAGCTAGGTAGACCCTTCACTTCCAGGTAGCTTTAACAAGGCGGAAGCTAGGTAGACCCTCACTTCCAGCAATCGTTAAAAGCTAGCTAGGTAGACCCTCACTTCCAGCAAGCCTTTAATCAAAACTAGTTAGGTGACCCTCACTTCCAGGCAGCTTTAACAAAGCTAGCCTAGGTAGAACCTCACTTCCAGGCAGCTTTAGCTGGGCCCCTTTGCTATGGAAGAAACCAGAGTTACTTTGCTATTAAGAAGATGATGCCAACTGTGTGGCTAGGCTAAATTAGGGGTTATTCTTGTTTGTTTTTGTCACTTTGCACTCCAAAAATGTGATATTCATATTCGTTAGCATAATAGCGATTGTGGTGCAATATTTGAGAAGTCTTCTCTTGCTGAGGAAGACTTGGCACATGAGTCATTTGATGAGTGCATACCCCTTCTCAGATCATCATTCATGAACTACAAGATCATTTAAAAACTGTGGTCTTGTCCTGTCCAGCTTTATTTCTGTCTTCATTGCAACAATGTTTTCTGTTTTCCATGGGAAAGTGGGGGGGGCGGGCTGACGGCATTTTTAGACCCTCACCCGCACCCGCGCGCCCCGCCAAAACCCGCCAAAAATACCATCTTGTCTGCTGCGGTTCTGCCAAGCCTAATATTAGAAGCTGCGTGCCTTTGTTGAGTTGACAAAGCTGTTAAGATTGACACTGTAACTAGTATAACTACACGGCCTGAATATGAGATACCAGTGAGTTCAAGTCCAAATACAAATAAACAAAATTACAATCATTTTGGCTCACAATAACCTCTATTTCCAGGCCTTGGCCTCTGAGTTATTTGTGAGTGTGTTCTTCTCACACCCCTCATCCTGATTTGAACCCCCCTTGACGCACCCTTTACCCCCAAACACACACACGCATTCAAACCACGCACCGGCGATGAACACCAATCCCAACAACTTCCTGTCGAGACCACATGAATGGGTCAGTTGAATTCTGCTATTCATCATTGTTTATGTTCTATTTATTTAGTCTCTTGTTTGGTCTCTGTTCCTTCCTGTTCCCTTGTCCTCGCACTTTTTCCCTTTAGAAGGCCTGACACACCAGGCAAAAAAAAGAACAGAGAACAGTCAGTGAATACCATCTACAATCCCCGCCAGGATTTGCCTTGTGTGTTGGGGCCTTTATGCGTAGGGACTGCGGCCGTTGTAGCCCTGCCATGGAACCTGTGTGACGACTGACTCTGAGCTTCTGTTGGTGTTTTGTCCTGGTTTTTTGTTGCGGTCTGGCAGCTGGGGTTGAGTGGACTTCCTCCTAGGCCACCATACTACGCTCCAACTGACCTTCTTGTTTGGTTGTTCCTGCAGGCTGGGTTGATGACCCTCCTGGCCACCATTACTACGCTCCAACTACCTGCTAGTGGTTGTTCTGCAGGCTGGGTTGATGACCCTGCCTAGGACCTCCAGTACTACGCTCCAACTGCAGACATAGCTGGTTTTTGTTGTTCCTGTAGGCTGGGTGCTGGCTGTGACGACGTGCTGCTCCAGCATCGCCCTGATGCAGGCCAAACAACATGTCTGGCAGTCAGAAGAAGTTGGACATTCACAGCTACGGCCAGGGTCAGAGAGACATTAACAACCCGTGAAAGCCCACCAGCAGCAGTGCTCACGTAGGCTCGGACCACGGTTCCACCAGCAACAACCCACCAGGCTCCACACACGAGCCACATGGTCCTGGTCGCCTATCTGGAGTCAGCTGCCCACCCCTGGTGGGAGAAAGCAAGAAGACTTACTAGATGTTATTTGAGGGCCCATAGACGTAGTATACGACAGCAGGTGCTTCTGTGTTCATTGGCATGAGAACAGAGACACTGTTGTTCTTTACATTATGGCAATTAATCAGAAATTGTTTATGTAATTATTGGTAAATTATCAGTATTTCTAAAAAACATATAATTAATATTCTAGAAGCCGTAGCTCTATTTGGTGAGTATGTTATAAACATGAATTTACCGAACTATGACCCCCCCCTCCATTTTTTATTTCCCCCCTCTTTCTCCTCGATAGTTAATCAGAAAAAGTATGGACACTTCATTTTACATACGCCAGGCTGCTGATGAGGAAATGATATGGCTAAAGCCAGCCAGGAATATGCAATCGACAGAGGAAGAGAGACACAGAAAAATTCAGGAGAACCACCCAACAAAACTGAGAGAGAAATGGAGGTAAGTAGTGTGTGCGATAGGAAAGATGAATGTTACAATTGTTGTTGATACACTTATAGACAGAAGTGTAGTGTGTGTAAATACTGAGAAGTCTGTACTCTTCTGAACACTCATTGCGGTTTTCTCAGCAGGGAATGGATATTAACGGTGATGATGATCATGATTCACTAGTAGCAGAAAGAACTTCATTTGTGAGCCACTGCTATGGAGCATTCCGAAGTACTACCACTGAGAGGCACATCCTCACTCATACCAGGTTGAAAATCACTTTCCCTTCCACTTCCTTGCTCAGGAATACTCAGCAAATGTGGCAACAGTTATATAACATTTCATCAGAAAAAACAATCACATTAGTTAGAGAAATATGAAGCTCTCACTCACCAACCAAAAACCAATGTTTGTTATGTCTTAAAGTGAAAGAGAGATGTATCCAAAGTGTCATCCATACCATTATATTTTGTGAATCAGTGTTTTTGTTGTTGTTTAGGTAGGGAGAGCCGTTTGCATGTGACGTCTGGGACATGCGTTATTCAGCGATTAATCATTTGGGACAACACAAGAGAGTTCACAGTGGGAGAGGAAGCGCCTATACCAGGTCGATGTATTCGCGCGCAGAGTGCAGGTAAGAAGGATCGTGCACTGCACACTGGTATCTACACACACACACCCCATTCCTAACACACACACACCTGGTACCACACACACCACACTACCCCATTCCTGACACACTACGACCTGGTACACACACTACCCTATTCCTACACACACAGCACGCTGGGTCATCACACTACTCCCATTCCTAACACGACACCACAACCTGGGGGCACACACTACCCCATTCCAACACACCACACACCTGGGGCACACACCACCCCATTCCTAAACACACACACACCTGGGGCACACACTTACCACCATTCCTTAATACACCCATGCACACACACACCTGTACACACACTACCCCATCCTAAATACACATGCACATGCAGCACCGGGGGCACACACTACCCCATTCCAGCACCACAACACACCTGGGGCACACACTACCCCATTCCTAACCACCACACACCAGCTTTTTGTGGAATAGCACAGTCTACAAGTTGAAATAAAATTTGGGTAGTTTAAAGTGGGACATCTAGAAATTAGAGGATATGGGACTTATAGAAACTATTTTGTAAAGTGGGACTGTGTCTGTAAATGGGTATAAGATGTATAAAGGAAGGTAAAAGCAGAAGTGTTTTATTAGTTTTACTCCAGATTGGGGGATCGGTGTTAGGGTGCGTGGGGAATAATTATATAAAGGTAAAAAATATCTTTATAAAAAAGAATTAAAGTAAAAAATATAAATAATAAAAAATAAAAAAAAAACACCACACACGACCTGGGGCACACACTACCCCATTGTACCTAGGACACACACACCTGGTTACACACCACGTGACCCTCATTGGTCCGTAATACACATTGCACACACACACCTGGGCACACACTACCCCAGCCTAACACCACACACCACCTGGGCACAACACTACCCCCTTCCTAACACACACCACACCGTGGGGGCACACACTACCCCATTCCTAACACACACAACCGGGGCAACACTACCCCATTCCTAACACACACACACACTGTACATACCACTACCCCATTCCTAACACCACACTGGTACACACACTACCCCATGCCTAAACAACACAGCATCACCTTGATACATTAACACCTAACCCATTCCTAAACCACACACCTTTAGGGGTACAACCACTGACCCCGATTCCTTAACCTACACACAACTGCGTTTTACATACACTACCCCATTCCTAACACACACACACACCTTGGTATCAGCAGCGACAGGATACAATGTTTTGGGAACGTATCAAGGTAGAAGTAATGATGTTTAGTGGTAAACCAAACATTACCTTTCTTGTAGTTAATCCCAACAATGTTGTGAAAGCTGAGCCACGATTGACCTTGTTCACAATACTTATAGCTCCAAGGTCAACCTGTCTAAGTATGACTACCTTCCCGTATGAGCATCTTGCACATCATGTTAATATAAGGTGGCTTGTGAGAAGGTCTGGTTCGATGACGACATCAGCACCATCATTCCAGACACCCTGAGCCACTCCAATTTGCATACCTCCCAATAGAAAACACAAGATGAACGCAGATAAACACAGAGTCCACTTGCATGAAGCAATCTCAAATTGCCACTT
>NC_036849.1:21302435-21313048 GCF_002910315.2 Salvelinus sp. IW2-2015
CCCCAAACCCCTCAGCTACCCACAAACCCCTCAACTACCCCAAACCTCTCGGCTACCCACAAACCCCTCAACTACCCCAAACCCCTCAGCTACCCTCAAACCCCTCTATACACACAAACACACACCGAGAGAGAAAAACAGACAGACAGAAATAGGCACACACACTACACTCTTAGAAAAAGCGTTTCAAAAGAGTTATTCGGCTGTCCCATAGGATAACTATTTTTGGTTCCAGGTAGAACCGTTTTTTGGTTCCAGGTAGAAACCTTTTTGGTTCCAGGGAGAACCCTTTTGGGTTCCATGTAGAACACTCTGTAGAAAGTGGAACCAAACTTGGGACCAAAAAGGGTTCTTCAAAGCGATCTCCTATGGGGACAGCTGAAGAACCCTACAAGGTTCTAGATAGCACTTATTTTTCTAAGAGTGTACTGTAGATAATCCCACTTAAGCCCAAGCACTGCAAATGAGCCTAAATACCTCAGCCAAGGACAGACAGAGAGGGAGAGAGAAAGAGCTAAACCATTCAGTTAGCCCATCACTCGTTCTTTTTCTTCTCATCACGCCCTCTGTGTCTCTGTTTGCTGTTCTGAAAGTCCTTGTGACATGAATGCAGAAGTTTCTATTAAGGAGGAAAAAAGGACGAGCATAGCATTGTCTACTGCTTTGTTATGCCCCCTTTCTACTCCTCAGGTTAGTCATATAGGCTCAAGTCTGCTCCTGTCTGGTTGGACAAACACACACACACACAATCACCCCCCTCGCTATGCACACGCACACATGCAGGGGGTGGAAGGGGGTGGGGCATAGAATGCGCTCAACAACATTTGAACTTTGTATTTGCTGATGTCATATGCAGCAAGTGGACACACAAAGAATTACAGAATTATATAAAGAGACCTCAGCAAGTGCTTTTAATTCTCCCTGATGATGGAAGTGAGGCTGCCAAGGGACTTTTTCTCAGAAACACAGAAAAGCCAATTTCATACCCAAACTCCTTCCTCCCCCAAACTCACTGCCCAAACGTCTTTCCTGTTTACCTACCAGTGGAGAGAAGTATAAGCCCACTCTATGTACTGCTTCTTCCTTATTTACTCTCACCCATACAAGAGGGAGCCATTACCACCTTTTAGACCTCATTTAATAAAGGTTCAGATCTCTATTTAGAAAAATAAATGACCCATGAGTTGGAATATTTACTCCCTTACTGCATTATGACAATAAACCGTTTTTCTATGGCGAGGGGCGTTTGGGAGGGGGTGGATAGTGGGAAGAAGTATCTGTGGCTTACTGGAAAACTATGGGGTTGACATGTTTATTTTTCTGGGACTTCATATTAAGGAACAGGCAGCAAATAATAGGTGTTTGGAGATGTAATGTTGGTTCCAGAGCTGGAGGACCTGTGGTTCAAACATCAATTTATACTAACCTCTGAATTTGAATGTCTGGTCTGCACTATGAGAATGTGACCAGGGCTTCTTCCTGTGGCACTCTGCTGACCTTGATCATATTCAAGATTAAAGTGTACAACATCATTTGTATTTGTATTTATTAGGGATCCCCATGCTGCCAAGGCAGCAGCTACTCTTCCTGGGGTCCAAACACATTAAGACACTTACATATTGCAACAATAAAAATATATATTCTTGTACACATTCAGCGCTACCAGTCCCTTTGTTTAAATGCTGTTTGTGGACAGACCTTGGAACCCCATCACTGGAAACTGACATACATTTACACAGCAACCTCCTCACACACACACATACCCACACGAACCACACACCACTTTTACTTCCAGTTCTAATTTTGCCAGTCTGCTAAACCTGTCTAAATGAGTCTGAATCAGGAATGCAGATATCTTCCACTCTCCCCACAATCACTCACCACACACCACACACACACACACCACACACACACACACACCACACACACACACACAACACACACACACACACACACACACGACCACACACACACACACACACACACAACCCCAACACACACCAACACACACACACAACACACACACACACACACGCGCAAATACAGAGGAAAATTCACACCTGCCTTTGACACGCTGGAGTCTTCTTCTGTCAGTTGTTACTCTGAGCGGTGTGCGTCGCAACCCTGTGTGTGTGTTTTTTTGTGTGGTGTTGTGTGCGCAAAATGGCGCGCTGCATGCTCGTAGCTATACGTGCGTAGGTGTTTGTGGCTTGTTTTGAAGTTAATGCGCGACCGAGGTTGTGAAACTTTGACACGTCTGCTAGCGTTGCGTTGACACGTGACAACGATGGCTGCTTTCCTTTCCCACAGATCTGCGAGGACACCTCCACTCCCTCCCTCTTCCTACCCACCTCTAATCCAACACCTCACTGCTTAGCATGCCCTGGCTACCCCTGTGACACACAGGCCTTGCAACCCCTACAACCTTCACCAGACCTTAAAACAACACTCTCAAGCAGCTTGGTTTCTTTATATATCTTCACCGGGGTGAAAAGGCCCTCTCTGTTCAGCAGGGTGAGTCTGCAGCATTGGGAAGGTTGTGCTCAGGCAACCATCCAAAGGAGTGCTGAAAAACAACCTCCTTCACCCTCTCCTCACCCCTCCTCACCCACCTTACTGCCTCCCTCCTACTAACACACATCATCCCTCCCCCTCCACCAGAGGAAATACATACATAAGTATGGTGGAACACAGAGAGATGATTGCTTCATAGGTGCTATGGGCCTCTCTGTATTGTTGCGGATGTGGGTGGGCCTGCACCCCTCCACTCATACTGCCTGCCCCTGACCTGCCCCAGCATAGCCCCCTATTCCTCTTAAGACACACTCATGCACACACCCACACACACACACACACACACACACACACACACACACACACACACACACACACACACACACACATCTAACTACACTCCCGCTGCTCGGCCTTATCCCTTCATCAAGACAGGAAGGCTGGATCTGTGCTCACACACACAGTCTCACCTTTTCTCCCCTGCTGTGAGTGTGTTTTCAGCCCTGCTGTAGACAGGGGGATTTTAGGCTGAGTATGGTCCCCAGGGGAAGCCTAGCTTACATCTGCCTCTGAGACAGACATGCATGCATACAGACAGGCACCAGTAACAGGCTGGGGAGAGAGCCAGGCTTAGCTAAACCTCCCCTGATAGATTGGTGTAGGCTGTGGAAATCCCACCGGTACGCAGACCTCAGTGTCCAACATGGGTAGAGTGGCAGTCTACTAGTCACAGCCACGTAAGTATTATGGAATCCCATGGTGGAATTTACTAAAGGTAGTCTGTCTCATGGTGATAGTTTACAGTGAAATACTGCATCCATTCAGTTCATGACATGGACATCAATATATAACAAGATACATTGAAAGAGTTCATTGTTTGTGTGGTGTTTCTGTGTGTCTGTGTGTTTTTGAGACTAATTTAGAGCCAGACTATAAACAGACTAAACACAAGCACTATTCAATAATAAAACCCACATCCTTCTGGGTCAGCCTCAAATGGATCTATGATTGGACAGCCTCTAAAGCCCAACTCTGTCATTGGTTGCGTTGCTGTGGCAGTGTAATCGCTAACGCCTCAGGCATCTTGATGGTACCAGTGATAGTGAAAGGGGAAGTCAGAGAGGGTAGGAGACAGGGGGAGGCAAAATAGTCAAGATAGGAGGAAGAGGAAGACAGGTGTGCAACGCTTTGCTCAACAGATGTTGAAACGTATTCGAGCTCCAATACAAAGCGGAAGTTTGCTAGCAACCCAACCAACGCCACTACAACAAACTCTCAACTGCCGTTCTCAAGCAGGTTGACGTTTCTGACTGACGAAGAAACAGTTAGAGAGTTTATAGTTCAGGATAGAAAGTATTGCCTTGAAATATTCCTCCCTAATACACACACTCACACACACGTCCCTCAACACACTCAACAGCAGCATGTTAGTCGAATGTGTTGTTTTTGTCAAACTGTGAATCAGACAGGGAGAGGCTGGCATCAACATGTCATAATAATAGAGCTAAACTTACCCAGAACCCTGCACTACAGCTATTGGTACAGGACTGACATATAATGCCTCTCACTTACTATGTACACCTATTATGTATACAGGCAGAGTGCACAGTCCTTATAGACACGTTATAGTTTTCAGTCTGATACAGGCACTCAACCAATTCTAGTCTGTTATCAAGGGCCTACCAAGTCCATTTATACGATGAATACAAMATTTTTACACTTCAAATATATTCAGCATAGATCTGGGTCTGGGCCAAGGCACGTATTGCCCTTTGCAGTCCAGATAGAGTTTCACTTTGCCCCTGAAAGCGCCCAGCCCTTTACTAAAAAGAGCTTGTGTTTAATGTGTCTCTCATTGGAAGGGAACATATGTTTCTTTCTTTCAATGTTAGAAAAAAGCAGCAGCACAGCGGTGAGGGAGGAAAGGGGCCATATCGGGTGATCATTCAGCTGGACCCGTCAGCGTTTAGGAGCTGTCATTAGCACCCTCTGAGCAAACACTGTCTCTGTGTTCCACTGATATGGGCTTTAGGGGGTTAGGGTGGGACTCGCTGAGATTGGCATGTCTGGTCTGAAGGGGTTGGTCAGCTCTTGGTAAGAGTTGCCCGTTGGCACAGGTCTACGTTCTAGAAGTTCTAACCTTAATCATTCTGCTCCTTGTGGCTCAATGTCATTTGTAGGTGATCAGGGTTGATCATTTTGCTCTTCAGTGTTTCAATTCAAAGGGACCAGTCACAGGGTCAGTTTCCCACACTGATGTATCTTATCTGTTATACTTGAACCTATCTACGTGTTCTGAAGAGCACTAAAAACATGGGGGGCATCAAGGCCCTATGTCTTCAGTTAATCTGCTGATAAAATGGTATTGTATTGGCCAAAGAAAACAGAAACGGTGGGTGGGAAAGGCACAGCCATTATTCCTAAAGAGATTTTCCATGGAATGGATTTTCAGTACATCGTTAATAATACCAGACATTTTATATCAACCTTTTTATTTGGTCCTCACAGTCCTTATAATGCTGTAAGATGATGCAACAGCCATCTAGAGAGGAAGCTAGTAAGTCTACAGCTTCTGGCATCCATTTTACTTCTTCCATGTATTGAGCACTGGTGTTTGAACCTCATCATYCCTGCCTCCCCGTTGGCCTCCATCTCCCAGCTCTATCTTGTGGTTATGATATCATAGAGAAACAACTGGGCATTCTTTCCTAAGTGCACCCTGACACATAAAATATTCATCCACCACAGAATCCCCTCCGAAATGGGTGCGTGGTGCGCAGAGAACCCTGATCGAGACCCTACAGAGTGGGAGTCAACCTCTGGTGTTCTACCAGACACATGGATGAGCGGCGTCAGGCCTAAAAAGATGTTTAAACACTGCATTGAACAGCATCAGGCAAAGGGCTCTGTCTCTTAACCTAGAGTCAATGTACGTGCCCCTGTGGAAATCTAATTAGCATAATACAAAAATCCCCATAAAATTMTTTCTGTTTAAGCTCGAGATATGTTTTTTATTTGCATTGGATGTGTCTCAATCCACTGCATCCACCTATGTAACACTGACACTAACCGAAAATCGGTCTTCCCACAGAATTGTCTGTAGCGTCCGAATGGCCTACCAACTATATGAGACTCTCACGACCATGTCGGTTGTATTTCTCTACAAGACCCGCCACCATTGCACCAATCCATTTCCTCTCTATGAGGCTTAAAGGGGTGATGTCTAAGAGAAGACAAGAGGAGGAAGGTTGTGTATACTGTATATACTGTATGTTAGCTTCCACATGGAAAACTGCTGAAGTCGTCTCTTATATATAAAAAAGGGAGGGACAGAGAAGGAAGGGAAGAAAGACRGGGGAGGGAGAGAGAGAGAAGGGGGTGAAGAGGGCGGAGACAGGAGAGCTATAGTCAACCATGTGAGTTGACTTGTAGTGTTAACAGTAACTGTGGGGTTTGGGGTAATGAGCACCAGGCATGGTCCTAATGAAGCCTCAGCTCTGCTCCTATAGTTCTCTCTCATGGCTGGCCAAACCCTCTACTGGAAGTACAGTACAGTGTGTCGCCACACACTCCCTGCCAGCTGGACCTGAGCCACTGCTGTTTGTGTGTGTGTGTGTGGTGTGTGTGTGTGTGTGTGTGTGGTGTGTGTGTGTGTGTGTGTGTGTGTGTGTGTGTGTGTGTGTGTGTGTGTGTGTGTGTGTGTGTGTGTGTGGTGTGTGTGTGTGTGTGTGTGTGTGTGTGTGTGTGTGTGTGTGTGTGTACACATGGGATCAGCGGTATGATCTCTTTCATCACCAAAGCACAGCCAGTTCATCCCAGACCAACACGGGCCACAGAAAAAGTTAACAATGATACATTTTCCCATGGTTTATTTTTTCCTGTTGTTGTCTTTCCACAGGCTGTGGGATGTTATTTCCCTGGTTGTTGTCTTTTCACGAGTGTGGGATGTTATTTCCGGTTGTTCTTCTTCCAAGAGTGTGGGATGTATTTCTGGTTGTTGATCTTTTCCACAGAGTGTGGGATGTATCTTTCTGGTCAAGTTTGGGACCATTTCGTTGTTTGTCTTTCAGGTGTGCTGTGTACATCATTTGGTGTAAGGACGTGTTGGGATGTTTGATTTCCTGGTTGTTGTTCTTTTCCCACAGAGCTGTGGGCAGATGTGTACTACAACGTCTTTCATGGTACATCGACTTAGATTTGAGTATCTGGTTTAATCGTAGCTTTCTTGCTCCTGTCAGAGCGTGGTGATGATGATCATGTCACTGGGACCTCGCTGTGGATTGAGTGTGTTCGTCTTATACTGTAGGAGCGTACATGGTTATGTGGAGTGTGCGTTCTCTGCTAGTCCCTGGTATGTTCAGCTTGGGGCAGACATGCCGTGTGTGTGGGGGGAGAGCAAGTGTTGTGTGTGAGTGTGTTGTCGTGTCGATGGATGTTTGGATTGGTGTGTGTGGGTGTGTGTGGCGTCGTGTGATGTGTGTTGGTTCGCTCGTGTTGTGTGGTGCAGATGTGTTGTAGTATGTGGTGATGTGTGTGTGTGTGTGTTGTTGCGTTGTGGCAGGAGTGTGTTGAGATGTGTGTGTGTGTCTGCAGATGTGGTTGAGATGTGTTGCTGTGTGTGTTGCATTAGCTGTATTGTGGAGTGCTGGTGTCCTGTTGTCATAGTGATGGTGGGTTTATAGGTGGGTCACTCCTATTAACTGCTATCCTTTGCATTTGTTACGTCTGACTCCCAACACAGACAGCTGGACATGTCAAGCAGTCAAACAGCCACATTCAGACATTATCATCTACGGACGCACGATGCGCACACACACACACACACACACAAACTCTCACACTCCTATATGATAACACTCACATTGAGAGGGTGTTGATCCTCAGTGTGAGTATGTGAGTATTCATGTGTTGGTGTGTTTGTTACTGTCATGTGTTGTTACTGGTCATGTGTTTGTTACTGTCATGTGTTGTTTGGTCATGTGTTTTGTTACTGGTCATGTGTTGTTCTGGTCATGTGTATTGTTATGGTCATCGTGTTTGTTACTGGTCATGTGTTGTAGGCGTTGTTTGAGGGACTTGCTGTAGTTGGGTGATTGGTTATTTATGCTACAGTAGTTTGCATTTGAGAGCGTTGACTTGAATGTGTTAGTCGTGGCCATTGAATGTAGACTATTTATTTACTTGAGTAAAGCCATCCACACTAATTGTTATGTGTATGTTGTGTGTGGGAGGGGTGTGTGTGGGGGGTATGGGGGTAATAGAGAATACTACATTTTATGTAAAGAGAGGGAGTGATCTCTACCAAATGGACAGAGCGGTAACGGCAGATATTACCATGGGTAAGTGCAGGAGGGAGATATATTGCCATGGGTCAGTCTGGAGAGAGGGGGGCAAATCCATATCAGTCCGTCTGCTGGCCCCTTTATATAGTGATAAAATATTAAATCTAGCATTACTTAACATTAGAGTGCCAGGGAGAAACACAGAATGTATAATGTCTTTTCAGACATGTGTTTGTTGATTGATAGTTACTTAAAAGCCTTCCTCCATTAGAGGAGTTCTCCGGATACGTATGGCATTTAGGTGTGTGTGTGTGTTGTGTGTGTGGTGTGTGTGTGGTGTTGTGTGTGTGTGTTGTGTGTGTGTGTGTGTGTGTGTGTGTGTGTGTGTGCGTGTGCGTGTGGTCGTGTGCGTGTGGTGTGTGCGTGTGTGCGTGTGCGGCGCGGGTGAATCACATTGTTATACATTGAAAAGTGAATTGATTAGCTTGTAAGTATGCTTTTAAGGAAAGCTTTTCAGTGGAAGAGATATTAAAGTGATAGGGTTTTGTTGTAGAATTTGGTCTTTCACGTTTTTCAGATTGGATGTATGCGAGGTGCCAAATTTGCTTTTATTCATACATTCCAATCTTCTACCACACACACACGTACATGCACATATGTGCAACAGTGTTCCAGTATGAGGTGTATAGTCTAGGAGGGATGTTGGTGTTTCCTATGAGTGATGCTTTGTCAGACCTGAGTCGCTGTGAGACGTACAGTATAGTCACTATTTGAACAAGTAGAACCAGTCTGTGGTGTACTTGAGGTTGTACGGTATACCTGGGGTTTATATGGGTTCTGGGTAGGGTTATATGATGCTGGAGGTTGATATTGGGTTCGTACTGGGGGTTACTGGGGTTAGCTGGGGTTATTTAATGGGGTTTATTGGGGTTGTACTGGTTTATGTACTGGGTTTTAAAATACTGTGGTTATATTACTGGGGTTGTACTGGGGTTGTACTGGGTTATCTGTGTTACGTTACTGGGTTAAGGGTTGTACTGGGTTAGTATGGTTTATATGGGGTTTATGGGGTGTGTACTCGTTATCTGGAGGTTGTACTGGGAACCTGGTTATGTACTTGGGGTTTTAACTGGGGGTATTCGAGTTCTGGTTACGGGTTGCGGGGTTGTACGTTACCTGGGTTATTCTGGGGTTTAAGGGTAAATGGGGTTGTACTGGGTTTGGTACTGGGGTTATATTGGGTTTATACTGAGTTTATACCCCTGGGGTTGTACCCGGGGTTATACTGGGCATGTACTGGGCATGTGCTGGGGTTGTACTGGGGTTATACTGGGTTTATTCTGTGGTTGTACTGGGGTTATACTGGGGTTGTACTGGGGTTATACTGGGTTTATACTGAATTTGTACTGGGGTTATACCGGCGTTATACTGGGGTTGTACTGGGGTTATACTGAGGTTGTACTGGGTTTATACTGGGTTTATACTGTGGTTGTACTGGGGTTATACTGGGGTTGTACTGAGGTTATACTGGGTTTATACTGAATTTGTACTGGGGTTATACCGGCGCTATACTGGGGTTGTACTGGGGTTATACTGAGGTTGTACTGGGTTTATACTGGGTTTATACTGGGTTTATACTGTGGTTGTACTGGGGTTATACTGGGGTTGTACTGAGGTTATACTGGGGTTATACTAGGGTTATACTGGGGTTGTGCTGGGGCTGTGCTGGGATTGGTCTGGGGTTGTATTGGGTTATACTGGGTTTGTACTGGGGTTGTACTGTTGAGTTAACAAGTTAGGGGATAAGGGGATAGATTCGCAGTATTTTCTGTTGCTGTAATTATAACCTATTTCATACCATCATTATCATGCATCTATTGTATTATTAAGCTAGTACTATTGTTATACACTAGAGTATTAGTGGTATTTCATGTATCTGATTATAACACAAAGGCAGGTGCAGGTTTAGCCCAACCACAACACCACTGCCTGTCAACATTCTATTCATATGTTTCTATTTCTAAGTAAACTTGGCTACTGTTCTTTTCTATAATCCGATTGAAATAGATTAGTTGGTGGAGAACAGAGGGCTTTATTCATATAATATAATTATGTCACTGTACTATCCCCAATCGCCAATATATACCCTCCCACTTCAAAACAGACTCACAAGGCCTAGTAAACTGTTGGTGCCATGGAGAGATCTGAGGAAAGAAAAACTCTAATATTACAGCAGACATAACATTTGGATGTACTATTGTTTTTTCTATTTTTGACTATTTACTACCGCTGTGGAAAATTAATAAAGTGCCATGATTTCCCGGCTGTGTAGGTGGTAACTTGGGTCTCCTCTCTCTCTCTCTTTTTCTCTCCCTCTGTCCTTCTCTCTTCCTCCCTCAGGACACAGGGTGAAGCTGGAGGATCCCCAGAAGATGCAGTTCTCTGATAGGCTGACAGAGATTGAGCGCTACCAGCGGGCCAGCCTGAGGATGGGGCCTGGTAACCCCCAGCCCCGGCCCATGCACCAGAGCCACCTGGGGCCCTCCACCCAGTCCCAGATACAAGGTAGGACCACTGACCACACAGGAACCCCTATCACACTGACTCTTTCACTCTGTCTGTCCCAATTCAGAGCTGCTCACTCATCACAAACACTCCATGTTCTGCTACAGTACTGTATAGAGGTTTGCTCTACAAATGCCTCTCCCTAACTGTGACACATAATGAACTGACAGTGTTGCTCTGACTTTATCTCTATGGGCTGAGTAAGTCTGTATGTGGCAGGCTGAGGCCCCAGGTTGAGTAAGTCTGTATGTG